>NW_005187874.1:128794-131491 GCF_000239375.1 Pundamilia nyererei
CTTCGTTAGCTTGATTTGCGAAGTCATAGTTTTACCTCAGCTCATAATTGTGCCTTTAAGTTTCATTTTTGGAAGGAAGTAAAAAATACAGATGCAGGGCAGAGATAAGAAAAGTCAGCAGTGCTATTTTTATTGATGTGTGTTGACCCGTAGTGATAACAGTGTAACAGAATAAAGCTTAAACATGACAGTGTAATATATTAGTGAAGGTCACATTTTTATTTGAGTGTCAGCCTTTATTTTCTGATTGCTTTTTAAATACTTTTATATGATTGTTATTCGTCATTATTCGGACTAGTATTGGTTTAAAATGTGGAACTAACTTTTTCTCATCCTTTACAGGAAGGTGAGTGAACATGTCCAGTTTGTGTGCACAGCAGCAGGATTTTGATGTTAATTCCTTGAACTCTGTCGCAAAATTTCTTCTTGAAAGCACAACGGAAACATTTCAGTGGCTGACTTCACTGTGTTCAAACCACGGAAACAAAGACCTGAGTGAACTTCAGTGTGAAAATAACCGTTTTATGTGCAGCAGGTGCTCCTGCGGTTTGAGGAGCCGCCGACACCCCGGAGCTCTGCTGCCCTCTGTTGCCCCCTGCTGCTCAGGACCGGCATCACTGCATCCGTGAGACCAGACGCTGTACTATAACTTTGTACTTTATAGCTCACAATCATTCTTGCTTTTATTTTGTAGATTATGGCAAAAATGAAAAGCGAATCCTTAATTTCCACCCTCGGAACTTTGGGTGGGTTTAAAACATTTTATTATCTTTAAATATATACACATAGAGACTATGCCCCAATACTCTTAAAAACTACATTTCCCAAGTTACCCCACAATCCCGGAAACGCGTCATCACTTGCGACCTTGTCTTCTTCACTTGGTTTTCTAACAGGCGGAGAGGACGAGCATGGCGAATAAAGATCCCGGGGTGAGTGTTTGTGCGTCTCCCGTTTAAACTCGGCTTTAAAGGGAAGTTTTCTGCCTTCAGCTCAGGTTCAACCGCTCCGGGTTTCCCGCGCTTTGCACGCACCTGGGTGACATTTTAAAAGCTTTCAGGTCTGACACGTGAGTCTGATGTAAGCAGGTTTACACTCGAAACCATGTCAGCCAGGTTCCATCCAGCCTGACGGCACTAATGAGGCACAGGTGAGGCCGTGAGAGCCACTCGATGCCGGTTAGCTAGCTTTACACTCAGGTAGAGAGTGGGAGTCGAGCATGACGCCGGGGTCCCTTTAAAACTCTCTCAATTATGAAATAATTGAGTTGTTAACACATGTATACGCATTAGAAGTAAATTCACTGAAAATATTGCAAGTTTCTAGAAGCAGTTACTTAATTCTGCGCATGCGTAACACACTCAGGTGCATCAGGCGTGCAGGCAGGTGAGTCTGCAGTCCCTGATGTTACGCAGGCTAATTAACCCGCAGCTAGCGCATCAAACCAAAGAAGCTGCTTCTCTTTAAGCCGAGTTATGTTTTGTGCTTTTTGCATGAGCCGAGTTTAAACTTAGTCCTTAAAGTTCAGACAGGTGATCAGACGTGTCCAGCCTTGTTATTAGCATCCTTGTTGCTTTTTTTAAAACAGTTTATTTTTAGAGAGAATCTGAGCGTCCTCTAACGAGGTTTCTGTGGCGGGTGCATGCAGGCCTTGTAGATATACAGGGAGGGGGGTTGTCCACTCAGAGCCAAGGTCACTGAGTTTTAACCATGAGTGTCCTGCGTGAGCGAGCACGGGGAGATTTACTGAAATCCTTGTTTCAGGGTTTTCTGCAGCAGCTGCGGCAGATCGCAGGCAGGATGTCTTCAGGACCTCGGGGCGCAGGACTCGGCTTGAAGCTGCTGATTGGTGCTGGAGCTCTGGCTTACACAGTGAAGGAAGCCACATACACAGGTAACCCTCAGTCACTGTGAAAGCATGAATATTCAGCACAGCTGGGGCTCTGATCCCTGACACTCCCACTCTCCTGGAGTAATCTGTCATATTTAGTGTGACAGTTCTTTAGAGACCTTTTCTCAAAGCGTGTCTGTGGCACAGGCTCGATTCTGTCCTTCATTGATACAAAACACGGGATTGCCTGCAGCTGCTCTGCAAGTTTCCAGCTTTGATTAAGGAAAAGTGGAGTTGGGCTGCAGTTGTTACCCAGCCAGACACAGACGGAGGATGATGTAAGTTCTGCATCTAAAGGTGGTCGGCTCAGGCTTGTGAAACAAGAAGTGATTAAATACGTACAAAGTATTTACTCACTAAATGGTTTTTAGCAGGCAGCCACACAAAGTCTGCTCCACCTGCAAGCACTGGTGCTAACAGCCTGTTTTTTATTATATGAAAAACGTTTAATGTTTAAAGCTCAGCAGGATGGAAACGGGCCTTTCCTGTATCTGTGGAACCTTCAGGCTGATGGTGGTAAAAGAGAAAATCCACAGCTTTGTGCTTGTATTAGTTTTCATCTTGTTTCACGAACTACAATCTAAAACATCTTCACTGTTTAATTAAAGTCTTTCATGTTCAGATCCATGTTTTATATTTTTATTAGAGCAGCTTAGTTTGAGTCCCAGTTCGCAGGCCTCGGTGCCCCTCAGCTGTCTGCAACAAGCTGTTTTACCTTTGCTTAAAGCCAACTTCTGTGCGTGAGCTGACCACGTTTACAGTAAGGTCTCTCTATGACATCATCAAGGTCCAAGAGCAGGAAAAAA
>NW_005187874.1:132109-163829 GCF_000239375.1 Pundamilia nyererei
CTCAGGTGTTACTGACCACATGTTAAACTTTGGTCACGTTAACGTGAACGTCCACCTCTGGACCAGGTGAAGGTATCAGAAGTTTGTTTTAATCTCGGTGTAACAGGCTGAAGTGTCAGCAGCGATGTCATTCGCATCGTTGCTGTGACGTTCACACAGCAGAGAGGTCTGTGCTGACAGGTCTGTTTGTGGTTCATGTTCCTGAGTGGGAGCTTCAGGCCGGTGGAAACGGCTCCGTCAGTTTAGCAGAAACTGAAGAACAGAGCTGAGGTTTCAGTCTGAGGTTGGTCTCCTGTGTGCAGTGGAAGGAGGTCAGAGGGCCATCGTCTTCAACCGGATCGGAGGGATGCAGATGGACACGGTGCTCTCCGAGGGACTCCACTTCAGGTACGAGTCCACACCCACACTGTTACCATAGCAACCAGCTCGTACTGACTGACAGGTGACTGATGCTGCGTGTTGGCTCATATTAATGGGCGTGGCTGTTTGGAGGTGTGGGCGGGACTGTAAAACAGTCAGAAAGTGTTTTAATTCTCTGTTTCACTGCTCCGTGTGCTCTGTTTCTAAATCTTTATCAGCGGCTCCTCGATACATCTCAGGCTCTCTAATCTCATTTTCTAAATTTGACCTTTTCTGAGTTGATTTATGAAAATAGTTTTTTCCTTTTTGAGTTTAACAGATCAGTGTTGGTTAGGCAGCAGGCTTTTCAGGGCCAAACAGTCGTCCGACTTTCTTCCTTTCCATGAAACGGCACTAAAAGAAGTCCTGCAGAGTAGATGCACATGAAGGTGCAGCCCCCAACACCTGAGGATTCCAGCATTAGTTTAATAAAATCGATTTACGGATGCAGAAAAAACAGATCAGCAAACTAACTGATGTGATTCTGTGTCTGTCTTCAGGATGCCCTGGTTTCAGTATCCCATCATCTATGACATCAGAGCCAGACCCAGAAAGATCTCCTCTCTCACTGGAAGCAAAGGTCAGACGCCTCCGTCGTATAACTGAAGACCGTCTGTGGACGTGTTTGGTTTTAGAGGAAAACGAGTCCAGTTTTCAGTCCTGCAGCCTCGAGGACACATCAGGTTGTCCTCCAAGTCTTAGATTAAGCTTTTAATCATTAAGTGTCAGTAAAGCTGCTTCTCAGCATTGTTGGAAACTCCACAGGTGCAGCGTCATGTTTTCATGTTTTACAGACACTTCACTGTTTTCATATAACAGCTGGTTGGTCTCAGATAATCAATGAAACAGTAGATCGATATGTTCAGTCAACAGTTTGGAGACTTGGAATAAGCCTATAAACTGTAAGAACATACCCACAGATGGCCCCACTACGTTGTTGGGGCCATCTGTGGATTATTTCACATAAAAACAAAGCTGGTTTAACTCGCTGACGAATCCGAGGTGTGAATGGAGCCTGTGCAAAATCATGAGCTTCAAACAAGTGCAGTCGTGTGAAGCTCAGCGGAGATACGGCTGGTTAGTCAGCAGCTGTCACAGATGTTCAGCTTCTGACTGGTTCTGTCTCAGACCTGCAGATGGTCAACGTCTCCCTGCGAGTTCTGTCCCGGCCGCTGGCGTCCAACCTGCCCATCCTCTACCAGCACCTGGGACAGGACTACGACGAGCGCGTGCTGCCCTCCATCGTCAACGAGGTGCTGAAGAGCGTGGTGGCCAAGTTCAACGCATCGCAGCTCATCACGCAGAGAGCGCAGGTACGAACACGCCCCCAGAGCGGCGCGCTTAGTTTGAATCTGTTTAGCCCTTTAAGACCTGCCATAGAACCAAGTCAGTGATCTTTATATTCTTACCTGCTGTGGAGCCATTTGTGGGAGCGTTTCAAGTTGCTTTACATCAATACAACCGTTACAGCCCAAATTTTAATGATATGCATGTATTAAGTCCACAGTAACTACAAAAATTGCAAAAAAAGTGCAATAAACTACAAAAAATTTTAAAATCATTTTAGTTCTTTTTACATATATTTCTAGTTAGAGAAATTTAAGAGGTTTATCCCTCAAAACTGTAAATACAAAGAAGTTTCCCACCACAGGAAGTTTATTTTGAGTGTCTGCATAGTTTTATTTTTGAAATACTCCAATTTTTATACACTGCAGGAAAAACAAAAATAATTATTATAATTATAAACCAGCTCTGCATCACAGAAACGACACAGAACAGCATGAAGTCAAACACGAGTTTTAAAAACGCCAGTTTAGGCTCAGAAGACCCGGAAGGTAAAAAAACTACATTTTCCGTGAAATGACGTCACTTCGGGTTTCGGGCAGGTCATGGCGGACGTGCGATCGTTCCAACGTAGGAAGTGTTACGAACAGCTGATCGGATCAGCAAAGCGTGTTTCTGGAATATTATGGTTTTGTTGCTGCAAGTGCTTTTTATGCAGTTTTTGCAAAACTATGTGTGGAAGGAAACCGTGACTTTGGACAAGCTGATGGCGTCAGATGTAAGTACAACTCCTCCGGCTTCATGTGCAAAAACGATTATTGTGCTAGCTCACGCGGTTCCGGTTCTACAGGGATTTAAACATAGTTACACAAAACAGAGCGTGCTGCTCCGACCGCCTTTAAAGGGTTAATGTCGTGTGGTGATGTGGGGTCACACAGACGCACCTGAGGAGGATCTCAGTCCAAAAAACAAAATAATTATATTATGGAAGCTGTTACATCACATTAGTTCTCTGCGGGTCGCCTGTGCCTCTTCGTCTGATGACCCAAAGCTGGGCTGCAGTTCAGTGCGGTGGTTGTTCCAGAGGTCCTTAGACCTCCGAGGTGAGGCACCCCGACTGTTCCCCGATCAGATACCTGAACCAGCTCGGCTCGTGGAGGTGCAGCTCCACTCTGAGCTCCCCTGGGTGTAAGCTCCTTAGAGTGTCTGAGAGCTCAGCTCAGACACCCTGTGGAGGAAGCTTATTTTGGCTGTTTGTGTCTGCGACCTCAGCCTTTCAGCCGGGGTCATGACCTCAGGGGAGGCTTGGATCCTGGTGCCACTGGTAACCTGAAAGCTTCACTGTCTGGTTCAGGCTCTGTGCACCATTACGCTCTGGTGACCAGTCAGAAGTCCTGACTGGTCCTGCAGCTCGACATAAACTGAATATTTCAGAGTTCTTGATGATCACTGTTAGTGATCTGACACTGACGTCTGTCTGACTCCGTCTCCTGCAGGTTTCCATGCTGATCCGCAGGGAGCTGTTTGAGCGGGCCAAAGACTTCAACATCATCCTGGACGACGTGGCCATCACCGAGCTCAGCTTCAGCCGCGAGTACACGGCCGCCGTGGAGGCCAAACAAGTCGGTGAGTGAAGAGTCGCTCGGTCTTTGTCCTGCAGCCACATCGGGCTGAATTTCTGACCCCGAGGACTCGATTACTGCGTCCACCTGACGGCTGGTTTTTCATCAGCGTGTGGAGAATGAAATGATTTCAGTTTATTGGAGACTCACTGTGACCTAAAGCTAAATATGTACATTACCCAGATTAAACCGGAGTGGTGAGCTTATAAAAAGAGTCACATAAAAGGTCGTTGGCCTGCTGGGTGAACGATTGTTGTTTGTTCCTCTTCAGCCCAGCAGGAGGCGCAGCGAGCTCAGTTCTACGTGGAGAAGGCCAAACAGGACCAGAGGCAGAAGATCATCCAGGCCGAAGGAGAAGCTCAGGCCGCCAAGATGGTGAGGGACATGTCTTTAAGATGAATCACTTTTTTAGATGAAAAAAACAATGAAATCCACAGAGTCACAGTGTGTGCCGCAGCAGCCCCTCCAGACCGCCGTCTGAGACTCAGACAAACGTTTGGTTCGTTATAACATTCAGAGCTGAAAAACCTTTCAGATAAAATTATTGAGCCTAATGCTGTCGTTATAATTACCGGATGAAAATAAACAAGTTTCTAGCAGAGAGGAGCTGCACGAGTCGCTTTTTCAAGAAGCTCGTTCATTAAACGTCAGCAGGTGACGTGTTCGTAGAGGAGGCCTCCGGCTGTGGCAGGTTCAACAAAACCTCAAGCCCAAGTCAGAGATTACAGCTTCTCCCTGGGTACTCAGACTAACAGATCTGACCAATCAGCAGGCGATTAGAGATCTGAGGAATATTAACAGGACACGAGAGCAGCGCTGCAGCAATCAGCACCTCTGAGCTCACAAGTTCACATTAATCACTCGTTTATCACAGAGAAACTTCAGTACATGTAACGTCTGTCACGTCACTGAGCATGCTCACTGTAACCTCATTTATGACAACACATCACACTTATTAGCTCATCAGGTAATGTGGCTCTTCCAGCCCGGGCTGTGGGTCCGGCAGCGCCACCCACACGTTCGTGTTTCCTCGTTTCAGCCTCTGATCAGAGACGTGAATCTTTGTGCTGGTGGTGCTTTCAGCTGCTTCTTATCCCAGTCAGGTCCCCACAGTGGGCAGCTCCTCCAGAGTTTGCTTTCCTGACACAGCCCCAGTGGGGTGCGTCTCCTCCTGGGATCAAACCTGGAATCTTAGACTTGCAGATCTCAGGCGTGAGGAAGCTGAGACTGAGTCCATGTAAAGCCTCAGACGACCTCTGAGCAGCAGTTTGGATGGCAGCGTGAGAGCAGCTGTTTCCAGCTGTTGTTTTTCTTAAACATCTGCAGTCATTCAGCGCTTTCAAGGATTTTTACGAGTTGGTATCCAAAAACAAAGCGAGTGTGCTTCAGTAAAATCCGGCGCTTGTTGCTGTGTGTGAGCTGGCTCACCTCAGCCTGTGAGAACCAGAAACACCTCAAACAAACACTTCATCCAAAAATGTGCTAATTGTGTTCTCTGCACGTCAACGTGCGTGCGAGGCCGAGCAGCGACACGCCCGCAGCTTCGATCCCGCTCGTCGTTGGAGCGCTGGGAGTGGCTCGCTCGGCCCGCCGCTCGCTCTCCTGCAGGTGCGTAGCGCTCACTAACCTAACCGCCTGTTTGTGTCTGCTGCAGCTGGGCGAGGCCGTGACCAAGAATCCAGGTTACCTGAAACTCAGGAAGATCCGGGCGGCGCAGAACATCGCCAAGACGGTAGGAAACACGACCCGCACCATGTTCGTCTGCTTGACACGTCTTAACCCTCAAAGAATCCCACAAATAAACACAGTCGCAGTTCTCCTCTGCGTACTGTCCCTTTAAAAACGCACAAACAAGCACAAACCCCCGTCCCAGACTGCACCCTGCTGACACTGAAGCAGGGGCGAGGAGCACGAATGCTTTTTGTTTGAGTCGAACGAAACCTCAGCAGAGTCGTGCGCCGCCGATGAACTCGTCACATCACGATTCTCTTTAAACCAACAGGTTTAAACTGGTCAGGTTTCTCAGTCGGACCCTCCTGTGACTCCTCGTGGTGGAGAATAAACAAAGTGAGCGGAGGTGAAAGGCGAGAGGAAATGTTTGACGCAGTGATGCTGCTGTGCTGCATCGTGCATTTACCATCAGCTGTAAAAGAGGGGAGGTGTTGTCACCCGCTGGGGGGTGGGAGCGGGTGGGTTGGCGTGGAAACATAAGTTTCTCGAGAACGAGGTGACGTAGGATTTTGAAATTCACACCAAAGGTGGAGCATCAAGGTCAAAGGTCAAGTCAAACCTTGTGTGTGTCTCCTAGGAGACTGCAGGGTCGCTGATAGGATGATTAAAACGATTGTTTCAAGACGTTTCCTGTGACACTCGAGCGTCACTTCTACTGTGGACACCACAGAGGAAGAGCTGGCCTCCTCTAAAGGGCGGATGCACGGGTGGTGTCTCTCACAGACCGAACACACCTGTTTCCCTTCTTTTTCTCGGTTGTTTGTTTTGTGAATCTTTTGTGTGTTCGGTCCTTTCAGGGTCACTTTGTGCTCGTCTTTCAGTCTTCGATAGTTTGAAGCGCTCAGCAGTCATTGGTTGTCAGCTGTGGAGCTCTTCGTGCTCGGCGAGAACAGTCACAGATATTTGTTCTATTCATTAATCACCGGACGTTTGAGTTCGACCGTGTTGAGCTGCCATGTGTGATCCAGACCACCAGGTGGCGCCAAGAGAGCAGGAATGTAACAGAAAGCAGGACTGAAACAAAAGGCTCAGACTGTAAACTGTCCTTTTTGTCCTCAGCTCTGACCTTTGACCTCCACTCACGCATCAGCCCACAGCAGGAAACGTCGAGCATTAATTCTGGATTTAAATGAAATGTTTGAACGTTTTAAAAGAACGCAGATCAGGTGGAAGAGGCCGAAACGATGATGAGCAGCAACAGAAGAGAAACGTGGCTTCGAGGCTTTAAAGTTGACTTTGCATCAAAATCACGGTGAAAACGTCGGGTACTTAAAGTGACGAGCAGGAAAAACAAACCCTCGTGAAGCAGAGTGATGCACTCACACAAAATACAGTCAAATCGTTGATGAAGCAAACATGTTAAACAGGTCGTTTCAAAGAGTTTGAGACATAAAATCCTGAGAACCTGACGAGGGAGGAAGCTGTGAACAGACCTCATCGCGAGCTGTGACTCATACATGGAAACTGTGGAAGGCAAGCAGAGAGGAGACGGAGCCGCTCCGCCCTCCTTCAGACACAGGTGAACCTCAGCAGCCAATCAGAGCAGAGAGCAGGTTGATGAGGATGATGAAAACACAGATATGTTTGAGTTTTTATTCCGATGTCAGCCGCAAACGTCTACCCAGCGTCCCACCTGCACCGGCCATCAGCTCTCTGCTCAGCAGATGCTGCTGCTTGTCTCACAGTGCAGCTAAAGCCGTACACTGCAGCAGCTGAAACCTTTTTCTTCCTGTTTTACTTTCACACATTTTGACCAAGATCTGCAAGTTTTACATACATGTATAAATGTTAAGGAGCTTTACAATTTGGAAAAGCTGAACAAACTGATCAGCAGTTGGTGACGGTGGGATGGAAGAACCTTTTAACAGGAAGAGACTCGCAGCAGAGTCAGGTGATGCGTACAGACCCACAGCAGCATAACTAAGGGAGGATTCAGGGTCACCTGGTCCAGCCCTAACTATATGCTTTAGCAAAAAGGAAAGTTGGAAGCCTAATCTTAAAAGTAGAGATAGTGTCTGTCTCCTGAATCCAAACTGGAAGCTGGTTCCACAGAAGAGGGGCCTGAAAACTGAAGGCTCTCCCTCCCATTCTACTTTTAAATACTCTAGGAACAACAAGTAGGCCTGCAGAGCAAGAGCGAAGTGCTCTAATAGGGTGATATGGTACTACAAGGTCATTAAGATAAGATGGGGCCTGATTATTTAAGATTTTGTGACGAGCAGGATTTAAAATTCGTGGCGTTTGCAGCTTCATTCAGACTGACTGAATCCATCAGAGCTAATGTGATGGTGATAATTAGCAGTGACTGAGACACCGTGCGAGTGTTTGTCTCCACCAGAGGATCACTGATGACGCTCATTCATCAGCAGCTCTGAGCACCTTTTTTCATGGCGGCGTGATCGCTCTCACGCGGCAGGAACGTCATCGGGCCCGGGCGTTCGGCTGGCGTCATGCGTCTCCTACATGGATGGCGAGCGTGCTCGGCAGCTCTCGCTCTGCTGTGAATCAGCTCAGTGTTGAGACTCGGACAGTGTTCCCATTGTGCTCGGTCAGGCCTGCAGGCTGCCTCCCACCTGTGTTTTCTCTCTGCTCACTCTGTGTTTGACCTGCAGGTGGCGCAGTCCCAAAACAAAGTGTACCTGAACGCCGACAGCCTGGTGCTCAACCTGCAGGACAGCAAAAGCTTCAAGTAAGTTCACCTTTTTCACTGGACCAATGAGGTCAAAGCTCTCGGTTACTCAGTGCCGTCTGAACACAGACGGTCCGATGAAGCATGACGGTCACAGAGACGCCAGCTGAGTGTGGCCACGTTTGAAACCTTTAAGTTTAACTTGTAGTCCTGCGTCGAAGCGCCGACGCAGTCTGCGCTGTTTTCTGCGGTCGCATGTTGACCTGACAGGAGTCGATGCTGGAAGAGTCTAAACTCTGGAGTTGCTACAATAATGAGGAAGCTGGATAAACAACTGCACATGAATATTTACAGCATCAGTAAAGACTGTCTGACTCGCACATACTTGATTTAGTTTTAGTGTTTGATGTCTCAGCCTGTGGTGTTTCAATGAGTAATTGTGAGGTCAACATTGAGCTTTTTATGTAAACCTGCTGACAGTCTGGCACCGGTGCCCAGCCCCTAGTTTACACAGATGGGATCTCAAAGTCCGATTAAAACCCACAAACATGACATTGTTTTTGTTTCGTGCACGTTGTGGGGTCTGCCGCGCTTCAGGCCTGGATTTACGGGTCTTTACGAGGTCAATCGGAGGTGTTTTTGGAGTGTACACCTGCACAATAACCACGATGTTGGCGTGCTGTCCACGGAGCGTTTGTAACGTTTGACTCTTTGTGTCTTCCAGTTTGTCGCTCTCGAAGAAGTAAGAAGCTGCTTCTCATCATTCCTTCAGTTCTGCTCCCCGCCGGCCCTGTTTACCTCCCACAGCAGGTTTATCGGTGATCCGCTTCGTTTCCATGACACCGAGCCTGATTTCATATCTGATAATGTAACATTTACAGACGTTTTTCTCCTTTTTGTAGAATCAGGAAAAGCTTTTTATTTGTGTGAAGTAGTTCCTCTCTGATGCAGCCTTCTGCTTTTCGGAGTTTTCGAACTTCCTCTCATGAACACTTTTCATTAGCACAGCTTAATTTCTGCGTGACCTGTCGCACAGCGCCGTGCTCAAAGTAACAGTTTGACGTGTCGCTCTGAACTTTTCAAACACTATCAGAACGTTTTTCTGTTACTTTGTCAGAAAACTCAAACAAACAAACTCTGGTCTCCGGCGTTAAAGCCGCCGTTTGCGTCTGACGTGTGATCGCAAATGCAGGCGTGTTGCCGTCAGACTGCAGGAGGACGATAGAATGAGTCCACCTGTCCGTGCTGACGCAGTCCAACAGGGAGCAGGTGAGCGCTTCGGCCTGGCGCCGCCTCGCGTGAAGACTCAGACTCCAGAGGCTTCCTGGACGCCGTCGGCAGGTCAGCTGCGGTGAGTCAGCGCTCGCAGCAGCTTTTGTTTTGTAACACTTCGATAAGCGTCTCATTCAACATAAAACCTCAAACCCTGCTGAGTCACCGTCGTTAATGCCAGCCAGTATTTGTCAGTGCGCCTCTAACACACCGCAGTTTGTTTGTATGAACGGATCCATGTTTGAGCACTTACACAATTTATACTGAATAAATATGAAGTTCTTTGGAGACTTGCTGCATTCGCATGTTTTTATTCACTCTCCTTCTGCTCCACTGGTGGATGTTACACACAGTGAGGTGACCACAGGCCCAGTGTGACAGGAACACTGGTTACTTTGAACTGTGACGCATGCAGAGCTAAAAGACGGAGCTCTTGATGCTCCTTAGTGCTGACGGTCTTATTCAAAGGACTTTGCTCCACTTAGCACAGCGAGCCATGAACGTCTGTGTAATCTGTAATCTTAGAGAAATTCCTTCTCAGGTGTTTAAGATTTGGAGAATCGAGGACCAATGAGAGCAAAGCTGCAGCAACACGGTTGATTTCACAGGTTTGATTAAAGTACTTGGAGGCGTTTACAGTGATGTGACCAAACTAAGCGCTGCTTCCTCACCCTCCTCCTGACAGGGTGAGGAAGCAGCCGAAAGTCAAACATGTTAACTGAACATCAGAAAGTGTGAACGCCTATAAAAGCAAAGGTTTGGGCAGGTTGCAGATGTGGAACGTTGGGCTGTTTGGTAACACAGTGACACAAGACATCAGGAGTGGATTTCCCAACGAGTTCACCCCAAGGTCAGACCCACAGTCCTCAGAGAAACCGCTACAAACCCAAGAGCGCCAGACTCACAGGCCTCTGTCAGCATGTCAAAGGTTAAAGTTCATGGAAAAAAAGACTGAAAGCACAGCTTAGGTTTGAAAGCTGCATCTGAGCCAACCACAAGACGTCTGGAACGATGTCCTTTAGACAGACGAGACCAAAGTGGACGATGCACAAACACCTCAGTGAGCACGGTGGAGGAGGGTTTGGGCTTGTTTTGCAGTCCCTGAGTGGACAAATGAGATCGTGAGGCCGTCTGTCCCTCAGCTGAAGCTGGGACCACAACAGGACGATGATCCGAGCACAGCAGCAGATCTCCACCAGCGAAAGAAAAGAAGCTGCTGCTGCAATAGTTCAGAGTTCACCGTGCACAAACACACACCTGCAAACCTCAATGAGCTGAATCAGAGCGATAAAAATTCCTACAAAACCATCACTGCAGCACAGCGTGAAAAACATGACTGTACATGTTGTCATGTCAACATGAAGTCTGAGAAAATATGAAAGATATGCAAAGAGACGAGCACGAGGAACCGCAGGGCCGAGACGCATGCACGTGAAAATGACCTCATGACGCAGATCGAAGTGTTTCCGTATCAGTCGGCTCGTGAAAACGTGGCACCATCGATCGATACGACATCAAACTGATGTGAGACGTTTGGAGGGGAGCTGAATCGGACCTGCTGACGGCTCAAAGACGACCCAGACGTGATGCTTGGGGTCGGGAGCTGCTGGGTCAAATCCCATTTTGATAACTGAATTGTGTAAAATATGATAAACCTGCTGTGTGTCACTGCAGATTGCGAGGTCACCTTGAGTCTGATTTCTTGCATGTAAATGCGACTTTAAAGCCAGTTTCCTGCGTCTGAATCCAACACGTTTGACAGCTCGTTAATATTCATGCAGACACGCCGTCGTCTGACTTACAAACAGCTACGCCTTCAATATCTGATGCTAGTTTCTCTAAAAGTACTCCGTCTAGTTTCATTTGAACAGTTTAATGTCAGAGGCTGCGTGGAGGGCGTTCCAACACTTTCATTTAAAATGGCATTAGAGACAAACGTAGGGTTCATCGATAAAACTGAAGCAGTTAAGCTCAGTAGGCACCGTACAGCTGATCTTTCACTGGGCACAAACGGGAGCCTATAAAACGATGCTAATAGACTCGTCAGTGTGACAGCTGTGCCATAATTACAGCTGTGACTTGAGTTAAATTAATGAAAGCGAGCTGATGTTGCTGATGCTCGTGTGGCTGCAGCCCTGCAGGGTTCAACCTGCACAGCAGTCAGCAGGCTTACCTGTGACCAGGTGCCCCGATCACGGATCGTATCACAGCTCATGGAGCATAAATATCACATCAGGAGGGCAAAATAAAGAAGTTGTTCCTGAAGACAAAGACCTCAAACACAAGCCCGGGGGCACAGGAGGCCGGGGGGGGCTCATGTTTAGGACTGTACTGCCTGCACTTGGATCAGTTTTACAGTCTTACTGTCACACAGCACCAGAGCAGCTCCAACCTTTGAAGGAAGTTTATGAATAAAGGAGGTGTTGGTTTGTTTTTATTGTTCATATTCATTTAAAAACTGAACATTTCCTGTTTTTGTTGTTTTTCTTTTCATTTTCTTGTAAAAGATTTTTTTATTTTTGATGAATTAACAGAGAAAGTGTTTCAGAGCCCAGAGAGCCACACTGCCGGCTTTATTATTTACTGAAGCAGAATTTCTTTATGATGAAGGAAAACGATGCGTCAGTTTGTTGGGTTGTTCAATGTAGGAAACAAAGAGACGACAGCAGTGTGGCTCAGCTCTGCTGCTCCGGCTCGCTGCAGATAGAACTGGGTTTTGTGTGATGCTCTACAGTCTTTACAGTCCACAGCGCCACAGTGATCCACTCGATCCTCCAGAGATTTGATTGGTCAGTATGTAACCACCTTGGCAACCTTTAAGCTGTAACCTGAAGTCAGCTCGCTAAGCCCCCAATCCTGCTGGGGAGCAGACAGAAGGTCACCATTAGGAGAGAGGTGGGCTTTTCCAGAGGAGCTGGGAGAGCGACAGCTGCTGTTCATTGTGAACGAGCCCACTGAGCTCCAAGGACTAAATAAGAGACCATCTGCACCGCGGGGGGGGGGCGTCTCAGAAAGACTCAAAGTGATGCAAATGTCCTCTGACACGCCGCGAGTGACGGGACCTCTTCCAGCACAGACACAGGCTCCAAACAACAGCCTGGAGGTTAATTATTTACCCACAAACAGGAGAACACCTCCAACCACCAACTGCTCCGCCCGCCTCACAGCAGCGCTGCTGCGAGAGGCAAAGTCTTCCTGACCTTTTGACCTTTAAATGTTAACAGACTGCAAAACGCGCAGAAATGCGACTGCAGCTCAGTAATCAACACTTATTCTCTTTAGCAGCTCATAATGCTGACGCTTCGAGGCCTTCGGCTAATTTCGTCATCACATTTGTCCCTGGAGCCCCCCCTCCCCTTCCTCTGTTCCACGGGGGCCACAGCACAAAAAACAAAGCAGAGGAGCAGAGATAAGATGGCTGCCGAGTTATTTATAGCTGCGAGCGAAGAGAGGCTGCAGCGCAGGCCGAGCTGCTGCAATGCAACCTGAAATCTGCAAGCAGGGAGGACGGGGGAGGGAGGAGAGCCGGGGGAGGGAGGTGGTGGTGGAGTCTATTGTGTGAGTGACACAAAGCGAGCTGCCTCCCTCCATGTTGTGTGAGGCTGCTGTTCTTCTACATGAGGAGGAGGAGGAAGGGGGCAGATTTAAATCTCAGAGGGGATTTTTTTTTCCACTCAGGGAGGGAGGAGGGGAGAGGAGGAGGAGGGAGGGATTGGGGAGGGAGGAGGGGAGAGGAGAGGAGGGGGAGGGATTGGGGAGGGTGAATATTCATGGAGGGTTTGGAAGAAGAAAAAAAGGGGGCCGGGAGACGGAGGGAGCACGCGATTGGCTGCCGCTCCCCGCCCCCTCACACCTCACAGCAAGCCTTTCAGCCAGCCAATCAGGAGCCGCTGCTGTGTTTGAAAGATGCCAGAGAGAAGAGGAGGAGGAGTTAAAAAAAAAGATAAATGTGCTGCCGGAGTGGATGTGCAGCGGCTGCAGTTTGTAAAAACAGAAACCTGTTTTCTAAATTTGGTGTTTTTCCACTCAGGAAGCGCGCTGTGAGTTTACCCTGCCGCGGGCTCTTGGCTCATGCGCCTTCACCATATGGTCGCCTCTCTTCCACACATGGGAGGCACTGCTCCAGATTCATCAGAACATCTCCCCATCCTCTTTGAACTGCTTAATAAAGTTTATTCTGCTGTGAATGTCTGCACAGAGCGTGGAGTGTCGGAACGAGGCGATTTATCCCCCTGTGAGCCGTGGGTTCTCGTTAATCATGTGATCAATTAAAGGTGGTGTCAGGGAAATAAGTCTTTATTAGCCCCTGGTGGCAGCTGTGGGGAACTGCAGCCTCATCTTTTTATACCCGTCTTTGATCTGAAGCACTGATTTAAATCTCACTGCGTGTACTTTAAAGTGTATCAGTGTATACTGCTCACGCGTGGATTCCAAAATAAAAGCATACAAGGATCAAATAAAAGCACGGACTGTTTCGTGCAGAGCCAAGACCTGAGGCGGTGTCAGTGTGTCTGTCCTTCGCCGTCCTTCCCGTCGTGTCCTGTCTGCTCAGCTTCCTGCAGCAGTGAAACGCAGCTCGCTCGCCCTGACCTCGTTTCTTTGCTCCAGATCATCAGCGCGTTTTAATCTTCCGCTCCTGCTTGATCTGCCGTGCATGATTGCAAATTCGCTATTAAGACTGAAGGGAGGAGGAGGGGTGAGGAAAGGACTGGAGGGTGAGGATTTAGGGGAGGGGGGTGAGGGTGCAGCTTTGGTGAGAGAGTGATATCACACACATGCTAACATGCTCACGACTCCACCTCCTCCACCTCCTCCACCCTTCCTGCGTCTCTGCCTCCACCCACACGTCCTGTTTCCACGGCGCAAAAACAAGGACGGATTACCGTTCATCTGCTCCATTGCCATGGAAACACTGACCTCACACCGTGGTGACCAGCAATCTGGGCTGGTCGCCATGGCGATTTGCCGCCCGGTGCTGTGCCGTTGCCGGAGCGAGTGGACAGGCGGCGTCTGCAGCTCTCTGCAGTGTCCAGATAGATGATTTACTGTGATGTGACCAGCAGAGGGAGCTCAAGATGAAGACAAATAAACTACAGTCAGAGGCAGAAAAGCGATGACATTTCTGACTGGTGTTCATGGACGGTCTCTTTGACTGTTTATTGTCCCTGAAGACGTCAAATATGTAACTGTCATCACTGTGTTAGCCGCGTCCTCCTGGCTGCAAGTTATAAGTTAGCAATGCTTTGCTTCCCCTCGGCAAAATGTCCCTGCTGGGACTTTAAAAAGTACGTAATCTTGACAGATTTAGGCAGTTTTTACGAGCTCTGAAGCCACTGCAGAAGTAAAAGGCTAACATCAGGCTTTAAAAACAGAGTCGTACGACCGCGGCTCTCAGGTGAACATTCGGCAGTATACTGATATACACCACTGATGCCTGCTGTAGGACAAAGAGTGAGGAAGAGTTTTGTGCTCTGGGTACTCGTAGTGTACCACATATAGTACACTATATATGTATATTAACTTTATACACTCAGAATAACAAATCAAGTACAGAAACGACTACATCCTCAGGAAAAACCTGTCCTGAGACACGTGGAGGCTAACCGTGTTAAGCTAACTCTTCGTTCTCGCAGTGCACGATTCTCTGGAATGACACTTTTTATGCTACACCTCAGAAATCCTAGTTTGCACGTTGCTACGTCTTATTAGTTTTAAAAATAGTGCAAAATGACATGTTGTATATGCTAATGTTTGATTTGTAATAAAATTGTAATTCAAAGGAAAGTCAGATAAACTAGCGTAGCTAAACGCTAACTGTGCCAATGTGAAGGGTTCCCCGCCTTTCTGAATTAGCATCACTGATGTCTGTCTGTGGTTCGTGTCCGAGTTTGGATTCTGTTAGTTACCTGTTACCTGTTACAAACAACAGGTTAGCTCTAAAATGTTTTTTGTAAAAAGCTTTCATAGCTCATTGTTCCAAAAACAATAATAAAATGAGTTAACTGAACTAACCCTAGATGGATGATATGAGGTCAAACTTGTAAAGGAGCGCAGGTTTATCTTATCCATACCACTGCACTTGTCACTCTGTTTGGTGAGTGTATGAGTGCACATTCATCTCAGTGATCAGATACTTCTTGCAGAAAAAGCTCTGTGGGAGTTGTGCACATTTTTTCTACCTTCAGGTTTTATGAAAGATTTTGTTGCTCAGTGATGATTGAACCAACAGGGTTTGGTGCCAATTAAAGCCACTGAAGAGCTCCAAGCTTGAGTCATAAAACAAATGAATGAAACCTTGACTCGGTAAATCATAACTCGGCTGCAAAAGGCTAAAAATACTTTTTTCAAAGATGTTTTAATGAGATTCATTAAAAAATGAATTCTGCCATCACTACCCAAAGCTGTAACTACGAGCAATCTCTTCTCATAACTCTGTTATCAGCTGGAAGTCTTCACCGAGTCGAATGTTCTCTGTCTTTACTCTAAATGGATCACTGAGTCACTTACGTCCTAATCCACCCCAAACTATAAGATTTTATTAGCAATGCCCAATACATTATTTCACCAGAATTCTCTGAAGTTTATGGAGAATAAAAAGCAAAAGTTTGGACCTTCTGGCATCTTCAGTGGACTTAAATAGCTCTTGTTGCTGTGCCATCCTCGGCACTGCAGTCGTGTAGCTGCCGTTATGGAGGAGAGGCGTCTTTATGTGCCACATGACAACAATACGGCAGCGATATCAGAGCGAGCTGCAGGGACGTGTTGCGGCGATGACGACGGTGTTTGCTGAGCATGAAGGAGAGTCAGTTTCCCAGAGGCCTCTGCTGTTGCTACCAACTGATTTTACACACAAACCCTCCTCCAGAGAGACCGCTAACGACTGAGTTATTGTTTTTACACTTCTTATATACGGATGGATAACCTTCTCTGAACTCTGAGTTACTACAGGGAATTATTCAGAAAACACCAGAAATGGAAGAATGGGTAACTTCCTCCAAAAAGTCGGAAACCTTTTTGTCCTGGTGTCATCTGATGCCATCACATGGCGGTCTTCCGGCGTCTGCAGTGCTGGCTTTTCAGCGACCTTCCACCAGGACATTGGAGGGACACCATCAGATCATTTTGGCAGATTTAAAGATGGCAGTGAGGCCTGCTGTGATCTCTGGTCTGGAGACGATTACACTGACAGAGAGACAGGAGGCCTGAAAACTATTTGCTTAAGTTTGGTCTATCTGTCTTTTCCAATCCTCAATCTTTGGTTTTCATTCTTCTTCAGACTTCATTATCTTTCAACCCTTTTCGTGAGTCTGAAGCACCAAAAACCAAAACCGGCGTTTTCAGACGATTAATCTTTTCCATCTGATTATAAGGAAGCTGAAGGAGGTCAGAGGTCACACACCCTGAGAATACCCTAAGCCTCTCCCCTGCTGAGAGCTGGGCTTCATCGGGATCAGGCCCCGTCAGCCGTCCTTCTGCCGGTGTTAATGTGCCGTCCTCCTGTTGAATCCGAGCTCTGCTGTAATTTGCTGATCTGATTGAGCTAATTAACCTGCTTCTCTTTCCTGCTCCCTGATGCCGGGGAAATCCGCGGGGACGATCAGGAGCCGATGTCCCAGTTCAGAGACGCCGGCTCCCCCGTCACGCATGCCTGCTCCCTTTTTGTTCTGCAGCTCCTGAATTATGTGTGTTTGACACGTAAACGAGCCCTGTGATTGCTTTTACTCACGCAGCGCCTTCCCCGTCACGGCTCGGAGTGTAACTCAAACGCTGGTTTTCTCCTGTCAGACTAATGACTGCAGGCTGCTGCTTTAACTGCTGCTTTGATGCTTCCTCTTTGTGCCTCAGCTTCAGTCTGCACTTCAACTGATCGATGTCTTTTATATGCCTAATACTCTAATGACCATATAATTTGACTTGGTTTGCTGTGGATTGATGATACTCGATCCCTTCCTGCTTTGTCCTGTTTCTGGCTGTGCCTTTATCGTGTTGTTGTTACGCTTTCCTGTCGTTATCAAAGTGTTGGTTTCCCTTAAAGTTCTCAGAACTAGAACAGGTCAAGTTGTTCTCTGTAAGAGCAAAAGATTACTGAGCCGACAGGATGAAGAAGCCCTACTGCAGAGCCTCAGAACAATCATCTGAAAATTAGCCAGCAGCTGAAGGAGATGCTCCTCTAACTACAGGACGCCACCACTACTTCTTTATTATATATAAATCATAGAATTTAAACGAGTCCCTAACGGCTTACAAGGTTCATGGTGATCAAAGACACAGGAAATGCTGATGAAAAGAGACATCTCCTCTTAAGAAATACTCAAAACGACCAAAAACATTGAACTGTTTCTGATGAGTATCTACAGGTCGTGAGAAAGAAAGTAGACTCCCTCAGCGTGAAAGCAAATCCTCGGGGACTCACGAGGTTCTAAACTCATTTAAACCCAGCCTGAAAGGAACAATCCACCCAGCTTCAGCTGACCATCGTGGTGTGCATCATCTTTCGCCATCCATCGGTTTTCTTCCAGTTATCCAGCTCAGAGTTGTGGTGCAGCTGCACCCTCGCCAGCTTTCATGCAGGAAGAGTTGGGGACGTGTTTCTATGTTGGAGCTGTGACGTTTGTGTTTCACTGGTAGTTGTAAAAAAAAAAAAGTGGCTAGACATGGCCATTCATATGCAGAGAGTCACAACACAACAGAGTCCAAGTTTTACTGATCTGCACTGCTGCCATCTTGTTTTATGAAGTCGGAGTTGGTGGTTTTTCTCTGGCTTGAAGCTTCTTCCAGCTGAATATTCAAACCCAACGTTTATCCATCCATCCATCTTCTTCCGCTTATCCAAAGCTGGGTCGCGGGTGCAGCAGCCCAAGCAGAGAAGCCCAGACCTCCCTCTCCCCAGCCACCTGCTCCAGCTTGTCCGGGGGAACACCAAGGCGTTCCCAGGCCAGCCGAGTACTCTAAAGACCACCAGCAAGAGGGCCTCACATCACTGCAGCTGCTTGAAGGTATTAAGAGTTTACAAAGATGAGAAGGACGGGACAACAAGTTTGATATGAAGTGTAAAGAGCAGAGTCCAGACAGCGAGAGGAGGACGCAGCACAAACAAACAGTTCAATTCAATTCAATTCAATCTTTATTGGCAGACTTCATGTCCATAAAAACAAGACAAAAAAAAAAACCACACACACACAACACTCCCCCCCCAACACAAGGTATAAACCATTAAATATATATATGTATATAAATAAGTATCTAAAACATTTGTAAAAATATAAAACCATAATATATATAAAACACAATTACTTAAAATAAATCAATAAATACACAAACACTTTAACCAGTGCTTTCTGAGACTGGATGAGTAACGGGAACCACTCAGTGTCGGATCTGTGAGCGCTAAAATTATACTGTTACTCGAACCATCCAGTCGTTCTCTAAAATTGAACATTAGCTTCCTTAAAAGTGCTTTAAAAGTCCAAACACCCACAGCTACAAACATCTGGCTGGCACTACCACTTCTAGGTATCCTGCAAAGGATTCTCATCGCATCATTATATGCAACATGCAGCTTCAGCATGCTACATTGTTTGTAGGATGACCACAAGGGGGCAGTATATAGCGGTGTGCGCTTTAAACAAAGCCACTTTAACTGGAAGTGAACAAAAGCTGAATTTGCCTGCAATAGTATTTGCCTGCACATAGAGCTTACACCGTTGTCTGTATATGTCATCATCATCATTCATTTGCTCAGTAATAAAGTGACCGAGGTATTTCACCTTTTTATGAACTTCAAGAGTTTTTTGTGCCAGTTTAAACAAAGGGAAATTTAGCTGTTTATCCTGCTTGGTTCTACATATCAAAACAGCACTTTTAGCAGCATTGTACTCAATGTCATATTGCACACCATATTCAGTACAGACATTAAGAAGATCCTGTAACCCAGCACTGCTAGGACTAAAAACAACCAGGTCATCTGCATACATAAGATGATTTATCAGTGCTTTACCTAATATACACCCAGTGTTACAGGCTCTCAGTTGTATGGACAAATCATCAACATACAAATTAAATAAAATTGGAGACAAAATCCCACCCTGTCTAACACCATTGCTGACACCAAAGGGGGCAGAAATACTGCTTCCCCATTTAACCTGCATGTTCTGATGAGCGTACCAGTAAGAGAGAATCCTCACGATGTACTGAGGAACTCCCCGTCTCTTCAAACAATGAAACAGGAACATTTAAGAACAAATTCTTTCATTAAAAATCACAACAATCAGTTTTAATTAATAAAAAACCAAATTAACCTTCAGTGTTTTCACAAAGCGCTCAACAAAATGGAACCAACACAGTCACTCACACTGCAGCTAGTTTACAATCATGTGTTTGGACTGTGGAGGAGCTCACGGAGAGAACCCACACAGGCTCGGGAGAACACGGAGAACATGCGGACTACACGCCGACAGGCGTCAGCTGGTGGAACTGATCCCTGTCGCTCAGCTTTTACTGTTTCTAGCATACATTTTCACTGCTATGCAGATGACACCCAGCTCTATCTGTCCATGAAGCCAGATAACACACACCAATTAGTTAAACTGCAGGAATGTCTTAAAGACATAAAGACCTGGATGGCCGCTAACTTTCTGCTTCTTAATTCAGATAAAACTGAGGTTATTGTACTCGGCCCTGAAAAGCCTAGAAATATGGTATCTAAGCAGATTCTTACTCTGGATGGCATTACCTTGGCCTCCAGTAACGCTGTGAGGAACCTTGGAGTCATTTTTGACCAGGACATGTCCTTCAATGCACATATTAAACAAATATGTAAGACTGCGTTCTTCCATTTGCGCAACATCTCTAAAATTAGAAATATCCTGTCTCAGAGTGACGCTGAAAAACTAGTTCATGCATTTATTACTTCCAGGCTGGACTACTGTAATTCATTATTATCAGGATGTCCAAAAAACTCACTGAAAAGCCTTCAGCTAATCCAAAACGCTGCAGCAAGAGTACTGACAGGGACTAGAAAGAGAGAGCATATTTCTCCTGTTTTGGCTTCCCTTCATTGGCTTCCTGTTAAATCCAGAATTGAATTCAAAATCCTGCTCCTCACATACAAGGTCTTAAATAATCAGGCCCCATCTTATCTCAATGACCTTGTAGTACCATATCACCCTATTAGAGCACTTCGCTCTTGCTCTGCAGGCCTACTTGTTGTTCCTAGAGTATTTAAAAGTAGAATGGGAGGCAGAGCCTTCAGTTTTCAGGCCCCTCTTCTATGGAACCAGCTTCCAGTTTGGATTCGGGAGACAGACACTATCTCTACTTTTAAGATTAGGCTTCAAACTTTCCTTTTTGCTAAAGCATATAGTTAGGGCTGGACCAGGTGACCCTGAATCCTCCCTTAGTTATGCTGCAATAGACATAGGCTGCCGGGGGATTCCCATGATGCATTGAGTTTTTCCTTTCCAGTCACCTTCCTCACTCACTATGTATTAACAGACTTCTCTGCATTAAATCATATCTGTTATTAACCTCTGTCTCTCTTCCACAGCATGTCTTTTATCCTGTCTTCCTTCTCTCACCCCAACCGGTCGCAGCAGATGGCCGCCCCTCCCTGAGCCTGGTTCTGCCGGAGGTTTCTTCCTGTTAAAAGGGAGTTTTTCCTTCCCACTGTTGCCAAAGTGCTTGCTCATAGGGGGTCATATGATTGTTGGGTTTTTTTCTCTGTATCTATGAAGCGCCTTGAGGCGACTTATGTTGTGATTTGGCGCTATATAAATAAAATTGAATTGAATTGAATTGAATTGAATTATTTATTTTCCAACACTAAACATAAAATGTCTGAACATCAAATTCCCTCAGTCCTGTCAGAGCAGCGCTTTGTTTACTGCAGCTGTTTTTATCTTGTTTGAAACGCAGAGAGATGCTTTGAGTGGCTTATTTTGCTCATGAAACTCAATCACACGAGACAGGAAACGAGGACATCTGACCTCCGATCAGCAGCGAGCTGCAGCCTGAGTGAAACCGACGAGCCACAAACTCACTTTTCATTTCTGCTCTTCGGGCTGACGCAGCAGCCTGAAGCCGAGGAGGCAGGAGTGCGACTGCGACCTCTTTGTTTTTGTTGTCACGCATGTAGTAATCGCCGTAGTTAGTGATCTGCAGCCTGTTCAGACAGCTGTATACACTCTGCTGCAAAAACTCTGAGGAGGAAAAAACTTCATCATCCAGTCTCAAAAATGTTGTAATTCTCATTTCTAAAAATAAAAGTACAAAGACTGTAAATCTCATGCAGACCTTCCTTTGGTCGCAGCTGCAGTCTTTCTAACGGCCAGCAGGGGGCAAACATAAATCTAACTGTAGAAGTCTAACGTAGCCTCCCGCTCCTTTAGCTATGACATCAGTAAACACTCTCTGGATGAGTTTATGATCTCATCACAAGCCGATGATGCCATTTAGAGGCATTCAGAGCTGTGGATGAGTTGGGGTCACCACCACACGAGTGTTTCTGACGAGGCGATGAGAACAATCAGTTTCCAGGCCATCATTCGTTTCCCAGCCTTCTCCTGTGCTGATGATGTGTAATGTGAAGCTGTGCTGAGCCTCAGCATCCTCGCAGCCTATAGGCTGTCCTGTAAACACACCTTCGCAGACTCGCCCACAAATCTGTGTGTTAAATGTTTTGTTTTCATTATGGTGTCATTGACTCATCATCAGATTGTGATTTGTCATTCCTCCGAACCTCCGAGGTTTTCGTCACGCACGGCGCCCACAGATGAGCGTGTAATCCTTCTGCTGTTCTGTGATGTGTTCAGCGGCGTGCGGGAAACGTCGCCTCCAGGTTCAGTGCAACCTGAAGCGCTTCTTCTTTCCTTTGTTTTCTTATTTGTGATTGTGTTTTCCTCTGATGTTCTTCTTCATTTTCCCCAACAAGCACAGACGGAGGCTGTTGAGGTGGGAGGCGATGGTTTCAGGTGCATCAGAAACCAGCAGGAACCTGCTGTGGGCACGGGGGTTTTCCGGCTCAACGCTCGCTCTGCATTTCCGCCTCTGAAACTCCACAAACTGCTCTCGAGTCAGACCACCACCTCACGCTCTGAAAGCTTAAAATGGTTCATAAATTGAAGTCTGCAGCTTTGTTTTTCTATGACTGAGTCACATATGTTACCAAATATTAACTGAAACCCACTGTGGCTTTGAGTGAAACTGGCTGCTGTCTGCAGCTGCTTTAAAAGCGTTTTATCTTATGATAAGGATTTTATTCTTACACTTGCTCGTTAGCAGGTACGGTATCTGCATCTACATGAAGCACATGACTAAACAAGTTTGCTGGCATTCGTCTGTCACTTGCATTAAAATGTATGGCCGTAATGCTAATACCGAGGCTGAGTGACATCATGGTGTCCATGCTTCGTGTACAGGCTTGCAGGGGAACATAAACATTGTTACACACACTGTGTATACTGCGTAGCCCTCCAAAGGCCTCTGATGGTCGTGAAGCCTGTGAGGGGCTTTGCACGCGCTCTAAATGCTTTTTGATGTCTTTTGGTTAGCGTAGCATAGATTGTTTTTAGCTAATCTATGCTAAAAACCGTACAGGCCCGTCTCACTACCACAGTATTTGAGTCCCTGTGTCAGGTGCGGCAGCGTCTTTGACTTGAACGTCACTTTCGTCCTCAGTTTTTTAACCATGAACACAAACGTCAGGTGAGTAATACTAATAACTGTGGGAGGAGCACTAACAGGACAACAAATGTGCTCCTGCATCTCACACTGAGGACACCACCTGTGAGTTTGTAGGTTGGAGGTTGGACTTGTTGGTCTAGAGCAAACCCTCGGCAGGACTTTGGATGTGAGTCTCTGGTGCCAGAGTCCTTGGCTTTACAGAAGCAGAGGATCAGAAGAGTAGCTGACCTGCGTTAACACATTTCCAGGAAATGCTGTGTCCCTGAGCTCACCGCTAATGTTTGCTCTGGGGATTCATTCTGTACAAAACTATGCTGAACCCCTTCCAGCTGGCAGAGAGCAGTAACATTACAGGCAGACCAGAGTTCACAGCGGCCAGAAAACCGCCGGCCAATGAGCTCTCTGCCTTTACCGCAGGTGCTGAAAAAGAAATGAAGAATAAAGGTGAGACCTGAACCCTTCCCCCCTTTGTTTGCTGGTGGGCTTTAGGACCCAGCTAAAACAATGGAGGCTCTTCAGTTCTCTGCCTTTGAGACTCAGGAAATGCGTCTCAGATTACCTCCTCCCCCTTTGACCACCCTTCCTGGACTGCATGTGCTTGTTTACTTGCATGTTTGTCATTGTGAACCATTCTGACTGTTAGATTGTGTTTGTGCTCACTCTAAAGGACTGTTTAAGGGTAAAGACTTTAAGTTGTGGTTCAGCATTTAGCTGTGATGGTTGGGAATCAGATAAGGGGTCATTATGTCAGTGAGAGTCCTCATAAAGACGGTGTCCAGGCGTGCGTGTTTGTGCAGTCGGACACGAGGAGAGGGCTGAATCGATTGATAAGCTCAGTGAGGTCGAGCTGCAGCAGCACTCGGTCCCTTTGCTCTAAATTAAATTCATTTTTTATTGATTTGATGGATTTAGGTCAAACTTAGGAATCAAACTACCTCAAGGTTTAAGCTGACATTAGTGGTTCAGAGTGAAATATGTAAGGCCTAACAGCAAGCACTGGTCACCAGGAAAGATTATTAATCCCAACCAGTTGGAAAGTTTCTACGAGCTGCTAAAACTGTGGCATGTTTGCTCTGGTCACAGAAGACACGCCAGCGTCTTCCATGCAGACCCCTGGTGACCAAAGTAATAGGTTCAGTGCCACAGACCCTCTTGTGAACATTTTCACTTACCAGAAGGTTGCAACCACTCACCAACTGGTTGGGGAATACATATTTTTCCCTAGTAACTGATGGTTGGAGATGGACTAAGCAACTAATGGAAGGACTTTTCCTAAAATGCTGCAGAAATTCATGACATCAAGAAGATGTTTCTCCTCTGGCCTCCTGGAGATTAAATAGTCCAGCTAATTTAAAGAATGAAAACATTTTTTTCAGCAGACTGTAAATCTGTTTGTTTCTTCTTTAGAGCTGAAAATGTTCTCATCAGAATTTGTAGAGCCTCAAGTGGACATAAGAGGAACTGCAGCATTGACCTAGTTTTGCATCGATGGGTGATGCTTGAGATTAGCATGTAGTACCGCCTCCAACAGCTTCTACAACATTAGGTTTGATGGTCCTCAGCAAAATGTAAAAACTCGTCCACTAATGAGGCCGAGGCTCATTGATACAACGCCTGCACTGCTCTGTGCTCTCCTCCTGTTGGTCCACAGTTCTGCTGTGATCGAGTCACTGAAAAGTCGTCTCACTGAGTAAAAGCTAAACCTGCACCAACATGCAAAGGTCAGGAGATGACTCCATCCATGTGCAGATAATAAAGTGCTGACAGCTGGACACACATGACACAGAGCTGCTGCATGTTCAGTAAAAACACCACACGCCAAGTCGTAATCTGTCTGCTCATGCTAAGCCGGCCGTTAGAGATTACATTACTGTGACAGGGAAAGAAAAGGTTTTAAAGTCTTTAGCAGGCGGTTTCTCCCTAAAAGCTCATGAACATGTAGTCACTGCGCTGTTTTTAGAGCCGGCTCAGACGGTGAGTCTGCTGCTGTCACTTTCACTCGTCTGCTTCACCGTCAGGCTTCAGCAGTCACACGCACTGTTTTCATCTTTCTGTTTTAGATTTAATGTGGAGAGAAAAACAGGAAATGTGCAGACTGAGCTCGGCCGGCCGACATGTTTCAGAGCCTGCTGCTCTCACTCGCTCAGCACAAACGCACCAGCTCTTCCTCATTCTTCACATTTCCGCCCTGAAGCCAGCAAACGACAAATATTTGTTTTTATTCTGAGCTGGAAGACGCTGAACGCAGCCGGGCCGCTGCTGCTGGGACATGTCTGTTTATTCATAGCAAGAAAAAAAATATTCACAGGTTGTTTTGTCTGGAGGGAGGAGGGGTGAAGGGTGACTCAGGCTTCCTGGTAATTTTATTTTTAGCTTTTTTTTAACCGTAAACTGAGACAGTGCACACATGTAGCAGCAGTTCTCTCAGTAAGGTTCCCAACACAAAGGTTACAACAGAGGAGGGTTGGAGATGAGCTGAACAACAATCATGACTTTTTCTTAGATAGTTTTCAAAGACTTCAGAAGGACAAAGAGTGAAATGAGTCTAATATAAGTAAACCAGGTGACCCTGTACTAACTAAATGAGGCTCTCGGGCACCTTTCTCGCACCTCCGAACTTTACAAGCATAATTAGCTGGTCTTTAACCTGCCGGCTCCCAAATACAAAGTATGTTTGATGTCCAAGCAGCAGCATCTTGGGCTGGAAGCTCTGCCTGTACAGAAGTGCCAAAACCTGCAGTTCCTCTAATGTCCACTGGAGGCTGGTTTCCAAACGAGTCAGTCCCCACAGACGCTCATGTTAAAATGTCAAACTTTACAGCAAAAATAAACATGTTTACAGCCTGATGCAGAAAACAGTTACAGCTACTGTTCACCATTATGACATCTGCACAGGGAGCGAATGTGTTATTAATGTTTTTTTGGATCATTTAAAGGCTCAAAATGACGACAGGCCGCTTCCTGCAGGGGGTGTGGCTGCTTTGTAGCTGCTAGCTGTCTGCTAGCTTCACCTCAGCTAACTGGAGTCCCTGAACTGGACCTCTGGACCGTGTTTGTGCTGTTGGACAATTTTTAATGCAATTATCTGACCAATAATATGGTTGCTATGTGAACAGTTGTCTAGGAGACAATTTAAACCAAGTCTAAATGGTCTCTAAGCAGCAATCTGTGTCTGTCTGTTGCATCCACTCCGTCTATGGGTGCACCTTGATAGCTAGCTGATTATTTAATACTCCACCCTCCTCCTCCACAACACCACGGTGGCCAAAACGCTGCCGCTGAGTCCAGAAACTAATAAAGATCGTCACGATACACACTTACATCTTTTATATACAGTCTAAGGAGATGTCAGGTTACACTGAAGCTAGAATGGTGCAGCTGAGAGTGATGGAGTCAGTGTTGGTGAGTGGGTGTCAGAGTGTGAACTGGAGTATTTCCTGCTCTGTGCTTCATGTGAGAAATGTGAAAACTGAAATCAGGCTGTGTTTTCCTCCAGATGTGGACTTTTACTCCCTTTGGATGTGGAACATCTTCATTTTGTGTACACAGATGTGTGTTTGTGCAGTCTGATGACAACTCACGTTGCTGTTCATGAAAATAAGGAAAGTAACAGATTAAATGTCGCGACTTTTAAACTACGACTCAGAGCGCAGACTGCTGCTGAATAATCCCCACTGACAGTAACCCTGCCAACAGGCCGCCCTGGTCTCTGTTTCCGTTCCTGTAAAGTGTTCTCGTTGCTTTCTGCTTAGTTTCCGACTCTCATTGGTTCCAAGTGACAGCGCCAACCTTTAAAAGCACCTCGTTAATATCCAGCTGGTCCAATTAGACTAAAGCGTTTGTCCATATATTTACTGCCAGACGTTTGTTTATACATACATATATATTTAAATATACGGGGGCCATGTTGCTTTTCCTTAATTAGATAGCAAACAGTCGAGCCCCCCCCCCCAGCCCCCGCAGCCCCTCGGGGAGAAGCGGGTGTAGTTAATGGTTGGATGGATGGATGGCAGCCAGCAGAGAGCTGAAGGGAAGAGAGCGGACGAGATGAAAGCCTGAAAAACAAAGTCTTTAAAAATCTGCACGTATAGAAAATAATCATTAAGGATGGGCTGCTTTCAGTCCCCTCGAGAAAACGACGTTTGTTTTTAGTTTTTTAAAGTGTTTGTTGTGTTCGTGTTTCTCAGGACTCAGCCCCTTCACTCGCCCTTCATCACCTTCTCCTCCTCCTCCTGTTTCTGCTGCAGTCAGGGCTCCATGTATGGTCTGAGGGGAAACTTTTCAAGCCTCCAGCCACCAGAAAACCTCCAGCAGGGAGTGACTCTGTTTCCCTCCAAGTCTCAGAGGGCGAGCCCTGTATTTTTAGAGACGCAGACTTACTGGCTATTATGAAAGAGGGCGTGTGTGTGTGTGTGTTTTCCCTGTCTGAGTGTGATAGATGGATCATCATGTCTCTTCATGTTTGCTCGAGCCTCTCGGCTGAATCTGCTGCTGAAACTGAGAAAATCTGCACAGAGAGTCTGAAGCTTCTGGTTTTCCAGCAGCACGCTCCCTGAGCCGTCACCGTAAAGTTTTTGTGCTTCACATGAGTGCTTCCTTTCGAAATCTCCGTCACAGCTGAAGTTACAGGTTGCTTTTGTATTCGGCATGATCATAAATAATCTCTGACTCTCTGTGCATCCCCTGCCTGCTCTCTTTGTTCTTCTCTTGCTTCTGCTTTTGATATTCTGTTTCTTCTTTCACTGATGTGACAGCAGGGAAATTCCCCAAACTGGAGATACGAGATTTTCCCCTGAGAATAACAATACTACAGTGCAGTGCGGAGGATTTTCTCAGAGTAACAATCAGTGTGAAAGTATCGCAGCTTACGCCGCAGTACTGGAGCTTACTGGTGTGAAGAGCAGTGAATCAATGAGGAACTTTTACTTAAAGAGGAGCCTGTTGTGTTTGAATGGTCGATGTTCATATTAAGCACAGAAGGGCTTCAAATGAGGTCAGTGTTTGAACAGCTGATCCCCGCGAGCCCACAGCTTAGCAGTAGAATACAGACTGTATTTAAAGGATGGCCGTGGCCACTGTGACGCCAGTACTCTGAATGTTGAAGCCCTAACAGCACCTTGGTGGTTTTCTGGAACCACAAGTGGCCATATTTGGACAAGAGATAATGATCAACTAATGCTAACTGTTAGCAGGCGGCTTCCATACAGAGACACAGATACCTGTTATTTAGGGCTCAGTAACATCCAAAAGCCAACACTGGAGCTCAGACTCGTTGGTCTGTTAGTATAATTAACCACACAGCAGCCACATTACTGCTCTGATCATTTTAACAGGAAGCTCCAACAGCACAAACGCAGTCCAGAGGTCCAGTTCAAGCACTCCAGTTAGCTGAGGTGAAGCCTAGCGGACAGCTAGCAGCTACAGCCACCTGTCAGTCAAAGAAGCCACACCCCTAATAATGCAAATCAGCTGCTATAGTCATTAAAATTAACAATAAGAGTTTCCTGTGTGCAAGTGTAACAAAGAGGGAAATTAGCTTTAGAGACTGAGCGTTTCTCCGTAGCAGACTGTAAACACAGTTGTTTGGGACTGACTCACTGAGCCTCATGTGGACATTGGAGGAACTGCAACTTGTAGCCTCCGTTTCTTCCCTGGTGGTGGATGCTTGTTCTGAGCGCTTAGTTTCACATATTTTCTTCTGCTCATATGTTTGTATCATGTCACTGATGCCTGCAGAACAAAGTTGCCTTAAAGTGAGGCTGAAACTAATCGAAAAGGACTTCAGTTAGAGGGGATGCACCAAGGCCCAGGACGAGATAAATGAGGTTGATTTTGAACTGCAAAACTACTAGAATGGAACTGGTAGGATGAATAGGTGAACAGGCCCAAGGGTCAAAGAGCTTCTTGCACTTACAGTGGGAACAGAAACAACGTTTTAGTTTAGCTGAAATTTCAAAAAGTCCTCAGAAACACATCACTCGTTTGCACATTCATTCAGTCACAGTTAAACTCTGCAAATCACGTGAAACACCTCTGTGAGGACCGGCTGAGAAGTGGATCTGAAATCGTGTTTTTCAGCTGCAGGTTCACAAGAAGCAGCTTTCATTTCCTCAAATTAAACCGGCAGCTGATCAAATCGCTTCATTGCTCGACCCCTCCTGTATATACAAATGAAGAGTTTTATTTAGACTATTAGCAGGAAAACAAAAAGACACCTGGAGGATGTTCTGGCTTTGACACTCAAACATCTTCTAGGACAGTTACACCACCAACCTCATCAACACCAACACGAATACGTTAAAAATCATCAGCTGAAAACCTCTAACATCCCTCTGAAGACCGAAGGGTTTCCTGCAGAGTCCGGTCAGCCTGACCTCACAACAGGATAACAGGCAGGTGTTAGAATGACTGCTGCTTATGTACGCGGCTCAGAGTCATGTGACTTTTCCAGAACAATGTCACTGAGTTATAAAAGAAAATGAAAGTGAGGCTTGTTGCAGATGGGAGACGTTTGCCTTACAAGTCGTAGTGTTTGGTGTGTCACACCAGTCTGCAGTACTGGCTTAAACCACCCGACCCATCACATATAGAACACTGTAAAGGGCCCAGTGGGGTCATATTTAAATCAGTAGTGTGAAAGGATCTATTTTAACCAACGGTTGTTTTTCCTAAACTAACTCACCTTCCAGCAGCTGAAGCAGGGCTCTCAAAGTGCAGTCAGTGGACCAGTGGTGACCATTTGTGGAAAACACCTGACTCAAAGACCAACCGGCCCGGTGACTTCTTTACTGAAGTTCCTGTTGACTCTCTGGCTTCAATATTCCTGGTTTTAGTTGCAACGTGGGAATTTAAATTGGAGGCACCAAGTAATGTAATGCCAGAGTAACTATATTAATAGTTAACTATAATAGCACACAGTTTAAAATGACCAACTTTAGAGACAATCTTCTCTTTTACCAACACCCGAGGGCGTCCACACAGCAAGTGAGTGATGGTTGGTCACTAGTGGACATTTCATGCTTCACCCTAGAGTAACCCACTTATTTATAAATAATCAGTAGCATTCTCTGCTCTCATTGGTTGTTGCTTCAATCTCTCAAAGTTGAGAAAGTTTATCTGGGGACCGCCCACTTCAGTTATTGCTAATGTTTGTTGCTCGAACTCAGTGATTCTGCGGTCTTTGGTCATTACGTGAATCTCTTCCTTTGCAGACACCTGATTAAAATGTTCAGTGAGTGCATTTTCCCTCCGTGGCTCTTTATCATACCCCAGCTGCAGGACTCACACTGTCCTACTGCGATGCATACGCCACTGAAAATAGTTCCCTCCTTTTTTGAAATGTGCATCAGTGACATGTTTTAATGGCTGACTTTAAGTGGAAGTGAAAGTCAAAACTGAGTGTGGAGCAAACTAATCAGCATTTAGAATCAAACTGAAACAAAACTCCTACACCAAACAACCTAACCACACTTTCCTGGCAGACAATCTGTAGTTACTCCACCGACAACCCTCCAGCCTCCCACTGCAGCCGTATAAAACTCAACCTTTAAATCTCAGCATCCGATATCATCGTGAACACTGAAAGCACTGACGCTAAAGATTGTATCTCTGTGTCACCCGTGCAGTTCAAAACACTTGACACCCTGAGATGGTCTGATAATGATTTATTCAGTGCACAGTAATGTTTTCTTCTTGTCTGACACTCTGGGTGCTTTCCATCTCTAACCAGCAGCTGTGCATCGTGTGAAAGCAACATCGGCAGGAGTGACTGTCTCCATTTGATTCTTCATCACGAGTTTTTCCTGATATTAGCTCATGTTTCTTTTTTTGTCTTATGTGAAGCTTTCCTTTGTGACGGTAAAAGGCGGCAGGATTTGATCCTCAGCCTGCCGCTCTGCAGCTTTAAAGGAGCATTTTGTCAAATCCTCTTATTCACTTCCTGGCTGAGAGTTCAGATTGATACGGCGCTTAAACATGAAGCTTCAGAACCAGCTGGCTGTAGCTTTATAACTCGGAATAAAATAGAACACAAAACAAGCTATAGCACAAATGACCTTTGACCTTCAGTAAATCAACTGCAAATGTTAACAAAACATCTTATCTATGTTTCTAAAAACATGACTTTGAGCTGCAGCTTGCAGAAGATTCACCGTCTGTTTGTCAGATGAATAATAAAGTTTAACAGGAATTAAACAAGGCAAAAAAACAGAAATGAGTTTGTGTTTTGCACTTCCTGTTCCTCATCTTAAAGTCAGTCAGTTACTGAACAGCTCTTAGTGAGTGTCTAAAATAAGGCCTGTGGTTAACACGAGCTCTCAGTATTTTCACTTTTTGTTCTCCATCATTGAAAATGTCAGTAAAAACATCACACGTGAACGTTTGTATGAGTCCAGCAAACTGTTTGCTAATAAGCAGCTAAATAAGACCCCAGAGCCTGTGAGTGGGATTTGAAGCTTAGGGGCAGTGAAGTCATACGTCGTGTGGCCTAAGTTAGCATTTTACTTCCTCCAGTGCATCTGTGCTTAAACCAAAAATGGTGCCAGTGTCCAGAAACTGTACTTTCTGTGGAAAACCCAGAGCCAGTGGAAAAATCCTGTTTTCTGTTGAAGAAAACGGAGCAGTCTAACTTCAGGATTGGCCTAAAAAAATAAAGGGCTGCAGTCCAGCAGTGCCTGAGGCAGCTAGTTTCTGAGGTATGCTAAAACGAAAGGCGAGGATTAAGAAACTTTTAAAAAGTAACAATTTTGTTGGAAATATATTTAAACACTCGATGACCATTTCAGGGCGATGAGGGTCTGAAGTCTAACCTGGGAAAGACCAACGTTCACACGAGCAATTAAACTTCATTAACCTCACGACAGAATAATCGTGTCCACAGTTACACAGATGATACACGACTATACGTTTCTGTACAAAGACGGCCGACTGCAGTATTTACAGGGGGAGGCAGAGCCTTCGGTTTTGAGTGGAACCAGCTCCCAGTTTGGATTCAGGACACAGACACCATCACTAAAATTAGGATTAAAAAAGGTGACTGTTTTTGTGATTTGGTGCAATAGAAATAAAACTGAATTCAATTTTATTAAATTGGATCAGCTGACCC
>NW_005187874.1:164093-168589 GCF_000239375.1 Pundamilia nyererei
TGACAGCTGAATAGATCAGCACAACCTTTTAAAACAAAGACAAAAGTTCATGTTCTTGGCTCTAAACACAGACATTAGCTCCTTACTTAGCCTAACCCTTCATCTCAAGTGTAAAGAGGTTTAAGCTTTCTTTCCCAGCTGTAGCAACATTAGTGCTGGTGGAATAACATCCTCATTAGAGAATTTGAGAGATGCAGGTCATGTCAAAAACAAGACCAAGGAGCGCAGCTATTGTGACGTAGTTGTGAGGAGCATAAACTGGCAGCTGGATGTTCCGTATATCCGTATTCTGGGATTTTACTGTTTATGGCTCCAAACTTTGGAGCAGCTGAGCTCAGAATATTAGAGGCTCCCCTTTGAAAGGCTGACCTCTTTCAGACGCTGCCTTCACTGAACAATGAAGGCTGAATCTAATTCAAGCAAGCAGTTTATACAGTCCCACTTTACAACCAGCAGGTTCGACCACATGTTCAGGTGGCTGTAGAGCAGGTGACGCGTCCTCCTTCTGCTCCTGTTGATTCTGGTGTTTTCGTTCCTTCCAGATTTTTATTTAACTTTCATATTTTCTGTATTAAATGTGTTTGTCTGTTTGCTGTGACAGTGGGTTCCTTGTGCATGTGTGGCTTTGGCGCCCTTTAACAGACTAACTGCTGTTTACTCAGTGTGTTGTCATCATGTGATTCACAGCTGAAATTCTTCAATTTTCTGTTCTGATTTCAGTAAAAACTGCAGTTTGAGACGATGATCTGTATCATTTCTGTTAAACTGAGCCATCAAACAGAAATTAAACCGTGTATCTGCGTCCCTCTGAGTGATAAATGAGTTCATTTCTGTGGAAAAACCTGAAACCAGATCAGAGTCCGGATCCTTGCTGCTCCACTCCGGGCTTTCGTTCCTCCCGCTCAGCCTGTTTACGGCCTGCGTGCTGCCGCCATTTCAGGAGCTGCAGAGGCCTTTCTGTCATGGAAGAACAAAAGCAGCTCTGTCTTTGTCTGCAGCTTCACCTCCACATGCGGCCTTTACACCTACAGCCTGCGGCCGCTCTCACGGCCGCCCTGCAAACGCTCGCAAACACAGGCAGACGCGGAGCTGCAGCTTTTAAACCAAAAAGCGACCATGTGTCTGCACATTCACGAGTGGAAAGGTCAGCTGGAAACACAAACACTCAGCATGTGTCTGCGAGCACGATGCACCCACTCCACAGACTTTTATTCTGAAAAATACAATATTTTCCAGAAGGACAGCTCAGATTAAGTCTGCTGTTCATGGAGACACCTCAGATGTGCCAAACCTCATGAAAATATTTAGTTTAACTTCAAATTCACGTTTCCTCTTAAAGATCATGTTTAGGGGTCACAGTTTGCACATCTGTGATGCACCTCAGGTCCTTCCCAACATCTTTACTGTCTCGATCAGAAACTGATAAAAGAAATTTCCTTTTAAATCTTTGCTTTGATGTTAATGGAGATATATTTGTTCCAGGACTCACCGGTAGGAGGTTGATAAGGTTTTTAGTGCTTCTCTGCTACGGTCCTATAATGTAACTCCCATATGGAGTTTGTCCAGAACTCTATTAAAGTAGAAAATTTACTTCCTGTCATGTTTTCAAACCTGAATCCAGATGAAATTACGAGAGGAAAAAAAGGTCTTTACTTGTGTGGTATGGAAATGCCTTCAACTCCCCCACCACACACACACACACACACACACACACACACACACACACACACACACACAAAGGCCGTCCCATATCAAAGGAGTGTTTGATGTTGGTCTGTGTGGGCCTGTTTGGGGGGGTTGGGAGGGGACAGACAGACGAAAGCAGATGAGGAGTCGCGGGGCGGGGAGCGGGGAGGGCTGGTTCATGCATCGTAAACAGCAGGAATACCAAACCTACACTGCTGCCTCACTCTGAATGGGAACAGTGTACATTAACACACACATGCTTTAGAAACAGCGCAACAAAATAAGGAAGCGCTTCAGTGCTGTTGGCGACACCTGCAGGCTGCACCTGGTATTACACCATGCAGATCAAACCTTCCCTCTGTAGTCAGTGTGTTTTATTGGCTGTGTCCAGTATTTTCTCTGTTATTGTTTTTAGTTTGCAGACAGTTTTTCCACCAAACGTTAACAGTGCTGGTTGTGGTGCCTCCGACATCCACAACCCCGAGTTTGATAAGCAGCTAAGAAAATGACGATTTAAGCCTCAGAGCTGTGTGCTGCTGAAGGAGGTTTATCTCCCTCCCTAAAGTCAAATTTCTCTGAGTGATGAGACGTCAGTGAAACAGAATTTTATACAGCAGCAAATCACTACAGCGGCCACCTCAGGGTGCTTCATACTGTAACGTAGAAGTTCCCTCTATACTTCAACCATACAGAGGGAACAATTAAACAGCCCCCTTTGAGAAAGCACTTGGCAACAGTGGGAAGGAAAAACTCTACTTTTCAACAGGAAGAAGCCTCCGACAGAGCCGGGCTCAGGGAGGAGCGTCCATCTGCCACGGCCGGTTGGGGGTGAGAGAAGGTTTATTGAGGTAGTTTCAGGTTGAACTCAGTTTTCAGGGCTTCAAAGGTGCTTCAGTAATCTGGGACTGTGGGAGCTCCTGCACTGATCGTGACACCGACCAGCTTGTGTGATGTCACGCTGCTGTTCACAGTGACCACAAACTGCCAGTAAAACTGTCCAACATGCCACAGCACTACCTTCATCTCAGCAACATCTACATTTAATGTCTAAGTTGTCGCCTAGCGGGAAACGCACATGTAATTATAATCAGATCTTCTCGTGTCTTGATGATGGGATGCTAATTAAGCTCGCGCTCCTTCTATTTTTTCCCAGTTTTCCTTCCTTGCGTTAAATTGAATCCACCTACAGAGCTGTTCCCATCTCAATTACCAGCTCTTCCAGTTTTATTGATTTTCCACAGTCTCTGCAAAGTCCTGATATTTATGTACTAAATGTGAAATCACTTCATCCTAAAGCTAATTGTCTACACAACTGCGACAGAAAAGTCAGCTTTATTCTCAACGTGTTGCTGCAACATGTTTTTGGAACCTGGGACTGGACTTCCCGGCTGATCCGCACCACACCTCCGGCTGTGCTGCTGATATTTGACCGTCCAGTCCAGTAAAGGGATTTTTAAAATGTATTTTATCTCACATGCAAAAACATCAGTTTTGATCATTTCTAACAGCTTCAGAAGCACAAAGCTGGCGTTTGTTGGAGAATATTAACTAATGAAATTGTAGCTTTCACTTAAAAAGATTCCACTGACATGAATCCTGTCTCAGGTCTACAGATTTGTACTTTTTCAGCACAAATATCTGATTTTTCTGACCTGATTATGAAAACAGTATTTATTTAATATCACATCATATTGATGAAAGGCAGAAAATGTTCTCAGGGAAAAAGTGATTTGATTATAAAAATGATAATAATCATAGTTATAATAAACTGAAGTTTATTTGAAAGTGGATGTGTCAGCGTGGAGAAAATAGGTTATTATATTTTTACTAGTTTCATTTGTTCAGTTGAACCAGTTTGTTTGATGAGTGACATTTATCTGTAGGGCTCCTCAGCTTCACTGCTGGTGTCACAGGTTCAATTCCTGCTGAAGACACCAATCCCCACCAATAAAGAACAATAAACCTGCCTAATCAAACATGCAGAGCTTCCTGCTGTGGCGACGGAGCAGCTGAAACAGGAAAATGTGAGATTATTGGCAGGAGTTGACAAATCTCGCTGATGTTTCAGACTGTGAGTGTTTGCTCTTTTTCAGGATGGTCTTTTAAACCGGATCTCGTCTGTGTTGTTTCTGGACTGCGGCGTTTTGATGCCTTGTTTCCACCTTATATCAGAGCTGGGAAGTGGAAATGCTTTAACGCTGGGTGAGAATTGGTGTGAGTTTGTTCAGGTTGAGGCTTGAGGCTGAGGACCTCGATGGTATTCAGTCGTCACACAGTTAGTGGCTGAATAATAATGAGTTTTCATGAAGCAGGCTTCAAACATCCATATTCCCCTCAGGATGGACCGAGATCACGCTGGTTATGCTCTGACTTAAACGCACCATCAGCAGCTCAGCCAAACTGCCTGTTGATGATTATCGGACCGATTGAGCCTGATGGAGATGAACAAATATAATGTATTTGATTATTTTTAATGGTGGACGAGAGGAAGAAAAGACTTGATGAGATGGTGGAACGTTTGTAATCGTCTGGAAAGCATGAACATCTGGACCAAAGCGTTTAAATCTGTTGAGGAAACTTTGAGATTTTTCATGGATGTTGATATACAGACTGGTGCACCAGTGCAAACGTCTGGTTTCACAGAAGTATTCCTCTGGGGATCATGAACACCTGTACCAAATGTTGCTCCCACAGAGTGAATAAACTGCAAACTTTAACGTACGGGTCACACTAGAGTCAGAAAAGTCAGAAGGCCACCGTGTCTTTGAAACTCATCCCACAGGTGGGTACAGTTTCCTCTGCGGTGGGGT
>NW_005187874.1:171277-173209 GCF_000239375.1 Pundamilia nyererei
CTAAGGTGATCCCTATTGTAAATAAATCCCCTTTTTGTTTCCTTGAAAGAACTGTCTGCGCGTGGGTCCGTTCAGTAGCCATGACAAAAGCAGACAAGCTTCAGTGGGAAAGTGGAAACTCTGATTTGGGGGGATGAGAGTAAAGTCAACAGTTACAGCTTTTTAATATTTCATGTCAAAGACTAGCTCTGGAAGAAGTCCACGTCACAGCGTTTCATAAGAGCAACAAAATAAATAAAAATCTGAGAGCAGTTTTCGGGAAAAATGACAGAAATTGTGAAATGAAGTCAGGAAGGATGTGCATTAAATGCAGTGGCTGCAGGGGGAGGGGCCCAGGGCCGTGGGGCCATACAAACTGTCTCTTTAAGAGTTGAGTATTCCAACCAACCAAATGTTTTCATCGGCTCACAACATACCCGAGGACCTCAACGCTCGCTCTGGTGTACTCAGAGGTCAGCGATGTCACTCGGAGCGAGGCCACGAAGAGTCTTAGAAGTAATCAGGAAAATCTTAAATCCTTTTCTGAAGGAGGAGCTGCTCTGACGAGCTGCTGCCGCTGAGGTTTTATTCAGAGTGCTTCTGCAGGGAGCATCTGAAATTAAAACACGAAATCCATGATTCCTTTTATTTTCTGTGCTGTTGCTATGAAATGAGACACCAGTGCTCCCAGTTACTGATAACCACAATGAAAACTAAACAGATACACAAACATCAGAAAGAAGAAACAAACTGTAACAAACAAAAGTAAAAGAAAGTGTTTAAAGTAAAAATACTGAGAAAGAAAAAGACGTGTAATTAAATCATGTAATTAAATGGCCCTTTAGCTGTGTTTGTGGCTCTTTAGTTAAACTCATTTTTATGTGTTTTTATGGTCATCACATATATTTATATCATGTCCAGAGTATTTCTGCACTTTATAACCAGCAGAGGGCAGCAGAGTACATCAGTAGTGTGCATTCATGCTCCTGCTGAGCTGATGTCACAATAAGGTACTGAACTGTAATCACGTGACAGCTGAACGAAAACTTTAAAGATAAACAATATAAGGAGTGAATTTATAAGAATAGTAAAAGTACGACTGAGTAGAGGATAAAAAAAACAGAGTCTCGCTTTAGCAAACTAAATATGTACGTTTATAAAAATAAAAAAGTGTCATTTCAGTGTAACATAAAATGTTTGTCTCTAACAGCAGGTTATGGTCACAGACATGAAAGCATCAAAGTGACAGAAGTCATTCAGAGCGACTGATTGGCTGTTTAAACTGTAAATATAAACACAAGGAGAAAAAACTTATTAAAAACAGACAAAATAATGTAAATATGACTTTTGTACATGTTTCTCAGCACATTTATCAAAAGAAGAGAAAGTACAAACATTTAACAATCACGTTTGATAATTGTTAAAGTTTCATTAATAATGCATAAAATAAATACAAAGACTTTATTATAGTTTTACTGGTTTTGCATCAGGAGGATTAAACATGTATTATAATCACACAGTCTGAAACAATGATCGTTCAGCTTAAACAGTTTTAAACTTTTGGAGCTGATCAGGTGGAGAAGTGGAGTCAGTGCTGCAGCTTCCTCAAACAGCTGTTTGCTGTTTACTGATGTGTGTCTGTCTGCTGCCAGCAGATGGAGGCAGAGACTTTAACATGAGTGACACACACAGCAGCGATGGAGCACATGCTGAACACAGGGACATGGAGACAGGGACGTGGAGACAGGGACGTAGACACAGGGATGTGGACACAGAGATGTGGACACAGGGACATGGACACAGGGACATGGAGACAGAGAGGTGGACACAGGGACGTGGACGCAGGGACGTGGACGCAGGGACGTGGACGCAGGGACGTGGATACAGGGACGTGGAGACAGAGAGGTGGACACAGGGACATGGACACAGGGACATGGAGACAGAGAGGTGGAC
>NW_005187874.1:173914-179350 GCF_000239375.1 Pundamilia nyererei
TGGCAGCCTCACTTCTGTCAGTCTGTCCCAGGGCAGCTGTGGCTACAACCGTAGCCTCCACCAGTGTGTGAATGTGAGAGTGAATGAATAGTGGCATTGTGCGTTGAGAGTCTAGAAAAGCGCTATATAAATGCAATCATTATTATTATTATTAGTAGTAGTAGTAGTATTATTATTATTATTATTATAACACGGTTTTACACCTGGCCCACTGTAACATTGAAACCACGGGACTGGACACGCCCACTTTAACTAAATCTGGTGTTTTTTGTTTTCTAGCTGCTGGTGAAGTTTTGTTTACATCACTCATGTTTGTAAACAGCTGATTTGCGTTTATTTAAAGACAAAAATCTGTTTTTATTGTTTGACTTCCAACATGATTCATCATCTTAATATGAATACACACACACACACCAGCTGATGACATCATAACGTGTGTGTGTGTGTGTGTGTGTGTGTGTCCATCTGCCTGCTGCGGGACTCTTCAGAGATCAATAATTAAACACGGCTAATGGGCTGTGCGCTGCAGTCCGGGACATCTGTCTGCCTCTGTGTGTGAGCGCACTGAGCATGCTCAGTTCAGCTGTATTATGACGAGGTCAGGACCTCAGTTTAACCTGCTGACCTCCAAAAAGGAGAGGCAATCAGCTCAGGTCCAGTTTAAACCCCACGCAGTCCCAGTACGAGTGACACAGTGAGGCTGTTTTTGTTACTTCTTCTAAAATCATACAGAAGATGCTCTGAAACAGGAAGCAGGCTGAAATGTATGCACATGTACACACACACATACAGCCGGACAGCAGGCCCAGATAAATAAATGAGTTAGAAGAACACAGGAAACATGGTGAGAAATACATACGATCCCCGTCACAGTCACAAATACTATAAATGGAAATAAAAGTTTGAATCGCTGACTCAGATCTAAAGGCGCAGAAGGGCAGGAGGCTGCTGGAAATGGGACAGTAATTCAAGAAAATCTCCAGGAAGTCAGACAGATGTTATCTTCCAACGTAAACAGGAAACTCACTATCAGAAAGATTTCATAAATGTAAAGAAGTCCCCGTGTTACAGACCACCGTAGTGTTCGTTAATACAGACTGAAGAAATGATCAAACTGGTTGCTTCGGGCTTAAAATGAGAGTGTTACTCTGAGTTACTCTGAGTTACTCTGAGTTTATAATAAACGACCGAGCTCTCATTGAGAGACAGATTATAATCCTAATCCTGTGTAAACACAGTCGTCAACCACTGCAGGGCTCTTAGTCGCTAAAAGCTGTCTCACAAACACTGGAGACGCATCAGCTCCACACACGAACGTCAGCATTAAAAGTTCAGCGTTCATGAATGAGAACAAACTTCTCAGCGCGTGGACAGAAAGTGGAAATGATTCAGTAAAAGTAAATAAAAGCTTCTCGTACGAGCTCGTTCTGACTCGTGCAGGTTAGTTTCCAGTTCATCCCGCACCGTACGGAGGCGAGTCGCGTTTTAACATACGGATGCTCGTTATTTAACGTACAGAGTCTCGCTTTAGGCCTCACTCTGACTGAAGCTTCACTGCAACATAAAAAGTACAATCTCTTAAGTGCGATCACGTTCAGCTTCACATTTCATTGTTTTATTTACATCAAATTTAAACTCAGGGGCAAAATATACAACAGAGTGAAACAGAGCAGCTCTCTCTCTGCAGGATTTCAAATACATTTCTACACAAGCCCAAAACGTCTGAAACAGACGCCTGAGATGGGCGCGAGCTGTCCCTGTGCTCGCTGTTACACATGTGACCTGTCTGTCCCCGTAGGTCTGACACTTTGGTTTAGTGGAGTCCTCATGAATCATAGTCTTAGTTTCACTCATCAGCACCATCAGCACCAACAGCTCAGGGACTAAAGTTAGCAGAGGTGAAGCCTAGCAGACAGCAAGCACCTGCAGTAGCCTGTGTTACCATTCACCTGTCAGTCAAAGAGGCCACGCCCCTAATAATGCAAACTTGGAGCCAAGTTAAACAGGTGAGGCATAAAAACATCACCTGTTCTTTTTTGCATCAGGCCGTAAACGTGTTTATTTGAGCTGCGCTCTGACTCCCGGCTGTGTTTGGACGTTGCTGCTTAGTTTGCACGTAATTAAGACTCATTATTGTGCATTATTGGACGCCATGTTTGCCAAACTCCTGCAGCAGCTACCTCAGGCCGTCACAGGCTGAGCCTCACTGCCAGTTGGTCCTAGTGGCTGCTTGTGGGACTGCAGCACAGTGGTCCCTCTGCAGCTGCACGTTACTCAGATAAGATAAGATAAACCTTTATTAGGATTGTCCAGTATCTGCAGGATGTGCACAATCTATGCTTCCCTCACTACACAGGAAGCACTGACACCTTTTCAGGGGCTTGGATTATTAAAGTATCAGGTGTCTTTATGCTTCTGACCTGCGAGTCAGTCAAAGTGCTGCAAAACAGGAAACGCAGGCCTGAATTTCTCAGTTGTGAAGCTAATATTTGTTTAGTAGAAATGGAATGTAATCACCAGGCAGAACAGTGTTTGTGTTGGTGCGTTTCTCTCACAGTTAACCTGTTGCTCAACAAACGGCGAGCTAAATTTGGCGTGCCGTTGGTGCTGCCGCTCAGGTCGGTTTGAGACGTTGCAGACGGGGAACAGAGTTCATTATTCTCACTGCAGCCTGAACAGGAAGTTACACTCGAGCCTCTTCCTGTTTCAAACCTAATTTTCATTTCTTCACTTTTACTTTGTAGGACGCGGCGCAGCTCTGTCAGGCGCGTTTTTATGTGTCCATTCAGGCATTTCCTGCTCCGCAGCTCCCTCAGACTTTCCCTGACCTCACAGGGAGCTGTTAGTCGGGACTTTTCCCTCTTTATCTGCTAGCTGTTATCAGCTGGCTGTCTGAGGAAATCCCCTCTGTACCTGCCGCAGCTTTGAGTTTCCCTGAAAACATATTCAGGCTTTTTGCTGTGAACCTTTTAAAGTGAGAGAAGAGGATTTTGACTTTGCTGGTTTGATTCGTAGAAAATTCCCTCGTTCTGTCTTTGCCGTCCACCTAAACCTGGGCTCAGCTGCTCCACAGGGCCACAGAGCAGACTGCACTTTACTTACGGACGGTTATAATGTAGAAATGAGCTTCCAGGATCATCAAAGCTTCACATTTATAGTGCTGAACTTGGCGTTTTGATGCTAATTGTGCCGTAAACACTGAATAAAGTCGTACTTAGCAGCTGGTATATCAGCTGCTAACAGTGTTTATTTATTTGGAAAGCCAGGAGCGGCTCAGTGCTCAGTGTAAAACTGTGTTTTATTTAAGGTGGACAGGACACATTATTTACACTGAACACGGGTCAGAGGCTCACAGGCAGTAAAAATCACATCAAATGAAAACGAGGCAGAAAGATGAAATATCAGAAACATCAGCACGTCAGTGACTCACAGCGACGCCCGACAGCGTGTCTGATTATCAGGAACTGTTTTGGGACAAAGAGCTCAGAGGCGTTTCCCTCCTTTGTTTGTGGGCGGAGCCTTCCAGGTATGTGCTGCTCACCTTCTTCACTGTGAGCAGATTATCTGGATTTACCAACAACGACAAAGTTCTGCATCAGAAACTGTGATAAACGAACAGAAGTGCTTCAGATATCAGACTATTTTTATTTACTCGCAACAGTAACTAAACAGCTCTGAGTCTGCTTATTGTTATTATTATTATTATTATTATTATTATTATTATTATTGTTGTTGTTGTTGTTATTATTATTGTTATTGTTATCATTATTATTACCTCTATTTAACCTGAAAGTCTCTCTGAGAAGCAGCAGAATGAACTCAAAACATCCCAAAATGCTGCAAATGCAACATAAAAGATCAAATCCATGACACAATATACAAAAGTCATAACTTAAAACATTACTGACAGCAACATGTGTCCTTCACTGGATTCCTTATTGGCTTTTACATTCACGGGTCTGAGCATCAAGTGCTCAGTGATGTGAGCAGGGAACCAGCAGGAGTTCATCAAAAGTCGTGGGACCAAATCAGGATGATGCCGGGGCCGAGCCGGCGAGTGGCCACAGTCACCGACTCAACCAAGCCTCCACAAACTGATGATTTAAGAACGCGGAGGTATCAGTGTCTGACTAATAGCACTGCTCTTCATGCTAATACAACAGCTGGATTCTGCCTGTGTGGACATATATCTGCTGTTATCCCCACGTTCACAAGTCTGACAGTCCGTGTCCAGACTCAGAGATGGTCTGAGTTCAGTGTTTCATTAAAAGTCCTTTTATTCAAGATTTATTTGCTCCCCGTCTCATGTGATGGGCTCAGTTTCACTGGTGATGGCAGCTGTCCTGGTCACTCATATAAAACCAAAGAGAAAAGTCATAAAATCACCAAAATTAGAGGAACGCATCCTGTGACAATGATGAATAATCATGAGTCATAAAATCACGCCCTCAGTTACAAACGATCATCTTAAGCCTTTGTTGCGTTCGTCCAGTCTGTGAGCCTTAAAGCGTCTGTGGTGAAACTGAGGCTTTAACCACACTGGTCCTGTTCTGCTTCTCCCCACGTGACCTGAACGCACCGTCGGCCCCGCAGCGGCTCTGGGAACCTCGGCGCAGACCTCCCCGCTCACATGCATGAGTAGCTGCTGCTCGGCTCCACAACGGCGCTACAGTTCATCAGTAATTGTGCAGAGAAGGGCGCGCATTATCTTTTCCCATCATTCCCACTCAGTAACTGGGCCTTTCAGCTGGGAGATAAAGGCTTGTTGTGTCTCCGGGAGAGGAGCAGATTCACCACACAAGCTGAGACTGATGGGTTCCTCCAGGAAGGTCTCAGAGCTGAACACGGATTCATCGTCATACGCTGTGATTTCAGACACGGGACGGACAAACAGAACCTCGTGCACCTTCACAGCAGAACCAACATGTCTACTCCATAAAGCAGTGGATGATGTCATGGTGGTTATGTCCATCTTTTACATACAGTCTGATCAGAACTTTGGTGCTCGTGCAGCTTTACGTCTTTCAGCTGAAAAACTGGTTTTAATATAAAATCAACCGGAAAAAACACTCATGGTAAAGACTGTATATAAAAGACGGATGCAGCCACTGTCACTTGGTATTTTTAAGCCTCAACATGAGCATTCAGGCTGCCTCCTGACCTCTGGTCACAGTTAGCGAGCAGTTCCTGGCTGTTGATAGGTGAAAGCAGTCACAAAGACGAGTACACTGCTGCAACACAAACATATCATGACATCACCTGCAGTTACAACTTTTACTTTGAAACTACAGGCCTCCATTTCCTGTGTTTGCATGTAAGTAGCATCTTTCATGCAAACTATAGTCTGTGGGGACAGACTCACTGCTGAGCCTCTGGTGGACTTTAGAGGAACTAAAGGTTTGTCAGCCACACATACACACACACGCACACGCACAC
>NW_005187874.1:179738-205758 GCF_000239375.1 Pundamilia nyererei
ATTAACTGTAAATTGTGGTTGCAGTTCCCTCCTCTACCACTAGATGTCAGTAAGGAGACATTTTCCTGCGTTTCTAGTGCAAATTTCCAGTTTCTACCTGTTGCCTGTTTCAGGTAGATGGAGTTCTGAAGAAGACTTCTTTGTGTGACGCCTCTGAGCAGAGGCAGCGCTCCCAGCCCCCGTCCCTGCCCGGTCTCCACCTCCCCCGGCTCTCCCACCAGCAGCCCCCAGCAGGGGTTTGGACCAAACACCTCCTATTGTTAAGAGCAGAGCCACAGACCCGCCTCACAGTCCTCACACTGGTCCTCTTTTAATGCTAATGCATCCAGCACAAAGGCAGGTAATGCCTTAATATGAGTGTAAATGGGTCACGTCAGACTGTGGGAGTGCACGTGTTAAAGAGGGAAAGGAGCATTTGTAGAAGTGAGGCTGCTTTTCTGTCTTTTTAAATTTTAAGTCTATATTTAATATCTCTAACAACAAGCTTTACTCTTTAAAGGGACAGTTTGAGGAGAAGCCGTGAGAACAGTGTGTGGATCGCTCTTAAATCAAGATTTAATTACAGCTTCACAGTTTTGTGATTCCTCGAGGACTTCTGCGTGATGCCTTTTAACGTGGATATTCATCTATTTTGTGGAAAGTCACACTAATACAAAATAAAGCCGTCTGCCCCTTTTTAGACTGAACGTGTGATAAACTCTGCCCTAAATAACCTTATAGGAAATACAAGGTAGTTTCATCGCCGTACGACCTCAGCTGTTTATTCCTGGGAGATTACAGCAGCTCTGCTGTGGAAGGAGAGCATGTTTCTGCTTCCAGTGTCTGCAGAGGGAGCTGCGTGAGGTGTAATAAATACCTTCGAGTGATATTTCCTGAGTCAACATTAGTTGAGGCTAAAGGCACGAAAAGAAAAAAAACAGTTGGTGCGATACCATCAAGCCCCGGTCTTAAAAAGGAAGAACACACTCTTTGTTGTGCAGCGAGTCCTCTGTAATTTCCTGCTAATGAATAAAAACAATAAGGGCAGTGCAGGGCTGACCACACGCTCTCACCTCAGCTTCCCTTCAGCAGCTGCTCTGCGGCTCCTGATTGGACGGTTTTCAGTTTAAGCCCAGCCTTTGTTATGAAGTGACTTTTCAAATTCACCAAAATCTGGGGAAACAACCTCAATTCCAACTCGAGCTTTCACTTAAACTCCACCTTTGATGTGATAATGAGCCAACAAACTGAGCAGCAGTAATTAAAGAAAAGCTGCTTTCACACATGCGCCGCAGCCGCGAGCTGCTGTGGACGGAGGCGCTCCTCCGGCTCCCACGAGCGCTCCAATCAGGCAGCGTCAAAACCACACCGAGCGTCTCCAGCAGTGTGAAGCAGACTATTTCCTGCTGCATGCTACATGTGAGAAAGGATAACTCTGAACAATGACTTGACCTGATTCTTCCACCGACGTCTGGAGTTCATGTGTGAAAAAGGCTGAAGATAAAAAACAGACTCTGTAAACAGGAAGTAATGACGTTACGTGATGCTCTTCATCACTTCCAGCAGAGGCTCTGACGGTGCCTTCACCAATCAGAGGTCCAGACAATGCATTCTCATCCAGACAGTCTGTGGTTGGAGGCTGGAGGCGTGGAGGTGGATGAAGCTGCAGGTTTTCAGGCTGGAGATGATCCTCTTGTGCTTTCAGCTTTATGCTGCGGGTTAGAGTTAAGCACTAAAATAACTTGGTTAGTGTTAGAGTAACATCATAGGCCCGGGCTAAAACACGCACAGTAACACGGCGAGACTGACTCGTGTCTGTAACGCAGTAACGCCGAGCATCATGCACCAAAGGACACCTTGTGCATAGATGAGCCACACCAGCAGTTTTGATATGAGTGGAGTGGGCTGGGCCGCTGAGGGTCTGTGGAGCTCGTGTGTTTGCTGATGGGGATGTTGGTATTTTTGCAGGTGATTCATTCACCTGCAAAACTACTAAACTAAGACTGATTAACATTCACAAAAAAGGTTAATCCTGTGGAGACAACGAACCATTTCCAACGCTGGCGAGAGACTCCAGCTTCTTCCCTGCTGGTGTGTCTGAAAATCAAAATATTTGACACAAATTCTGGAAAAAAGAAATCCTGCTTCTCTCTGACTCGTACTTTTGGATTTAACATGAAATGATCTGAGTCACCAGTAAAGCACTGAGGGTTTGGGCTCGCTGGCGTTTAAGTCACACGGTGAAAAAGCAGAGTTTCACAAACAACATGGCGTCCTTCTGTTATCAGATTTCCTTCTGATGATGTCATTTAGGTAACATTTCCAGATGAAGGTGTAGATATGAATGTAGAGATGTTTAAGCGTGTGAAAAGGAAATCAGCAAGAAGTGAATCACGTCTCCTGACTGATAAACGTCTTAAAGTAGTTGGTCTGCAGAAGCGTTATCTGTCAGCAGCTACACCTTACAACAACAACAACAACAACAACCGCAAACTTTATTTATATAGCACATTTAAAAACCAGTGGTGAAGTAAGATGAAGTAACAGGGAGGACGAAGGCTGTGGCAAAGTACCAGCATGGAGGTTAACTGGCATTAAAACACAGAAGCAAAAGAAATGCATATAAAAGCATAAAAGAACAATATGTGTAAAGGATAAAACAGTCAAAAACTTTAAAAATGATTCAAAGTAGTTAAGAACAGATCGAAGATAGAAATAAGCATTAAACTAACAAACATGCACTAACTGGTAGAAAAGACGAGGCTAACTAGGTGGGTTTTAACCGCGATTTGAAGCATTGAATGGAATCAGAAGCAGGTCGGCAAGGACGGGTAATAGAGACACGTCGCCCGGTACCAGTGAGGAGACGAGCAGCCGCGCTCTGAACAATTTGCAGCCTATGGAGACGAGTCGGGTTAAGACCAAAGTAAAAGGAGTTTCAATAATCCAACCTAGCCGTGGAGAAACTTTTCCAGGTCTTTATGCAGGACTTAATGTCTGGCTTTGCTAATAAGACGCAAGATCTCCTGACTGTTAAACTCTAACTTCTTAATGTAGTTGGTCTGCAGAAGCATTATCTGTCAGCAGCTACACCTTATTCACATCTGTGAGCCTGACAAGACACTTCTTACATTTGGAGGCCACATTAGTGTTGGGTGTTGCTGCCTTGCACTGAGGCACTGTGGAAGCAGAAGTGTTTCCTTGGAGAAGGAGGAGGAGAGCTGTTGAAGGAGCTGAGGAGGAGCTGAGGAGGAGCAGGGCCTGCCAGCCCCTCATTGTCTCAGCTTGTTCTTACAAAGAGAATTCCTGCAGTAAACGTGGAGCCCCGGGCTACGGCCTCGTAAAGCTGCAGAGCGAAGGCTGAGGCTCTGTGAGATGCACACACAGAACACGCCTCACATGCAGCGTAACTGTTAAACATCAGGACTCGCGGAGCCGACCACAAACTGCAGGCGCTAACATCCAGCAGGTTCACGCCCATCAACCAAAGAGAAAACAGTGAGAAGCAGTAATAAGCTGTGGAGTGTGCCAGTTGTGGTTATTTTCATAAGTCGGTTACTAAAGCTGAAGGTGTCTCTCCTCCCACACAGGAAGTGATGAGTTTAACACTTCAGGTTCATTCAGGATGCAGAGCAGCGAGCAGCACGGAGGACGGGCCGAGAGGCTGCACCATGCAACCGCGGTTATTTTGAGCCGCGTGCTCCTCTACGAACCGGCGTGAAAATGGAGCTGGAAGCAGCTTCAGTCGGATTCTGGTTTTCCAGGATTCTCACACGCCGACACGCTGCGTCTGCAGCTGCAAACATGCATCTGTTTTTATTTTAAACAGTTGGCTGTTTGCAACAAAAAACCTTCACGCAGTAGAAGCAGTGACGGCGCGTCAAACCCAGCTCAGCGTCACACACGCAATCATAACAGATTCATGAAGCAATAAAACAACAAGTTAGTTAAGAACAAACGTTTGGCTCAGCTTGAAAATTAAAGTGACAAAAAGAAGTAAAAGTGTAACAAAAAAAGAAAGTTCTCATTAATTCCCAGGAAAAGGTTACAAATCTAAGTCGTGTCATCTCCACAGTAGAGCCCTGCTCTGTGTGCTCATCCACACAGTTACTCTTTAAAATACTGCTGTGTTTACTGCGCTCTTTACAGTACGAGCGTCCTCTCTGAAGTACGAGGCGTTTGTTGTGACTCAGAGCTCCAAGCTTTGAAAGTGAAAAAGACTGAAGAGATTATTTTTGACCCAAACAATGTTGGTGTTTGTGTCCTGTGGTCACAACCATCCAGCTGTGTACCTGCAGTCCTGCAAACATCTGAGTGGCTCACTGTGATGACTGTGACACCCACAGCGAAGAGGATTTCCTACTCAGACTGAATCTGAATGGACCGCAGTATGTTTGTGTTATTGGTCTGTTTTAGAGTCTGATCGGGAAACATCAGGGAACATCAGGGAACATCAGGGGACATCAGGGAACATCAGGGAACATCAGGGGACATCAGGGAACCTTTGTTTGTCACTAAGTTAAGATAGATTCAAACATGATCGTACAGTCTGGGGTCGCTGGTGTGTTTTTAAAGAGGGAATCCCGTATGATCAACAGACTAATCTGTCTATCTGTATGAAGCGAGTGACAGAGATCATAAAGTCATTATGAAAGAGTTTAATGAGCTCATATCTCCGCTGAGAATATGTTTCCTCACAGGCGTCTGAACAATCAGCAGCCAGACATGTTTGGGGATCTTCTACACGGACCCTGTACGTCCATCCTTCAGTCCACTGTTTGCTCGTCACCTTATTCTCAAATGAAAGACTTCAGTCTGACTCGTTTCAGCGTAAACACAGTTGAACCTTCAGGATCCGGCGTCCAGACGCGGTTGGCGAGCTCTTTGGTGTGGTGCCGGTCGGTCCGTCCCCTTCATCGTCTGCGGGGAGAGTCTGATATTTCCACCACCAAAGGCAGGATCTAACAGGCTGAACAATTCTTTTATCTCTCGGGCCACCAGGCTGTTAAATATTAATGAACACTCAGCTCACGATGTGTTTCCCTCGCAGCCGAACACATGCTCACTTTTACAGTTTATTGTTGGTGGATGTGAGCAAGCTTCATGGATTATTTAATGTTTTTTGAATGTTTTATGGACTTTAGTCTGTGTGCTCAGATCTTTGTATGTTTAATATTTGACCTGGCTTTGAAGCGGCGCGCTCCTGTTCAGTTTGTTTCCTCGCTGGTAACTGACAGGTCAGCGAATCAGTGTGCAGCTCGCCGTCGCTCTGCATCATGAAGCGAATGAAAGAGCGGCGTTACTGCAAGGATAAGAAAGCCCCTCGGGGCCGAGCATGTGTGCTGTAGTGGAGCCGACATCAACAGGTAATTTGAAGCTCAGCTGTAAACCAAACCTACCCTGAGTGCGGGACTCCCGTTAACCCTTCGTGTCCACGGGAGCTTCCAGAACCATTTGAGCTGCTCGCCTAATAAAGGAAACAGAGTCTAAATGAAGTTCTACTTCCAAAACCTCCCGGGGGGGTCGATACTTCCTAAGGGTTTGGGAACTTTGGGACATGATTTTTAGTTCCTCCAGCTGTTTCTCACTGAATTACAGAGCTCATTATTTAACGTTTCCACGCAGATTAGGCAGATTAAATTCATACTTCCTGGTCCCTGGAGGAAGTTCCTGCAGTTAATGTTTCTGATTGGAAGAGAACTGCAGTGTTTTTCCTGCAGTTGTAATCCAACCAAGTTTATTTCTTTAGTCCAGCGTGCTGTTAATGAAGGTGGACCGCACATGCAGGCGCGTTTCCACAGCTGAAGAAATGATCCCCCCTTTTCTTCTTTGTCCCCACTGCTGGTGACCGCTCATAAAGGTCAGTTTTAGGGTCTTTTTAAGGTCTTACTATTTTAGAAAGGTCAGCATAAAAAGCATCTGTGAGCGACGAGGTTGAATCACACCAACACATCAGTCCGGTAACAACGACCACTGAAGTGTGAACACTTAAAAATGAAGAACCAAAACATTTTACTGAGCATGTTTGCAAAAGACTGAAATCTTGTCCATCCATCCATCGTCTCATTCACTTCTCCTATACATGGTCGTTGGGGGGCTGGAGTCCATCCCAGTTACCAGTTATGCAGGTCACCAGTTTATTTTCAGCAGTGTCACAAGGAATTCCCTCAAATTGCTAAAAGGTATCGACCACACATGGAAATAATGTAGGGAGAAAATAAAGAGGCGGAATCAGGATTAAACGACCAACAACAACAACAAGAGGCTGAAATATCACAAAACTTCAAAGTTCCCAATAGACAAAAGCGACTCAGCTGTGACATCCACACCAGACCGCTTCATTAAGGGACGAACACTATCATTGTATTTGCACTGAGCTTCTCACAGCATCAGCAGCCCTGTTTCTGCAGCTTCACGTTTATTCTGACATTTGTTTGATTTTTTATTGGTCTCTGTTGTTTCATCTTCATGTTCCACCTGAAACGTGTTTAAAATGATCCCGAACATGAGAACAAACTGTCCGTGTGCAGGGTTAGTTATTGTTATTAAATCCTTTGTGTAGATGAGGCCGTGCACACAGGGTCAACCGCTCACACTGAACTGATTTTTGCCCCTTTTTTAAAAATTGTTTGTGCAAAGACGTGAAAGAAAGAAAGGCTGCACAATGTGCTCTGCACAAAGGGAGCCTCCAACACCTCGAGGTGATAATCACTTATCTCTCTGCCCTCCATTGTCTCTGCTCCATGTAATGTCATACGTCAGGCATAATGTCCTTGTCGGGGTAATCGATAAAGAGAGAGACAGAGAGAGCGGGAGAGCGAAAGAGGCGATGGTGAACGGGGAAATCAAGCTGTGGGCGAGCGAGAAGGATGGCAGAGTCATGTGACCCTGTGGAGAGCGAGGGGAAAGCTTTCATTGGCTGCTGGTTACTAAAGATGACAAGCGGATGCAGAGAATCATCCTTTATCAGTGTCAGTGAGACATTTAGAAGAAGCACTCAGAGTAACATGTGACTGGGACTCCGTGTTCATTACTGCGCCGCCGCGACGGCCTCGGCTCGGCTGCTGAACACCAGATGTTGAACCTGTTGCAGAGATTTGCTCCCGTTCACACTGACTCTGTGTTTGCTTTTCATTCATTCAGGTTTCACTTTGTTTTGGCTTCAGCGCGCGAATCAGATTCCATCCAGGCTGTCGCTCGTATGAATTAGGCGGTAACTGTTGCTGTTCGCGGAGCGTGACCTAATAACCCTCACAGGCCTGTCACTGTTCGTGCCCTCAGCACTTCCTCTTGTGCCAGATCAGGCAGTGCTGATTCTATATTTGTCGTGTTTCACAATTCAAAACGAGCACTCACATGCACATGTGCAGGTATGACAACGATTAAAGGAGCAGCTCGAGTTATTCAACCAAAATAAATCCACAATGAAAGCAAGAGTGGAAACAGAGTTCATGAGCAGTCAGAAGAAAAAGAAAGTACCCAAGGTTCACAAGAAATACATAAGACACGAGGAAAATCATCTGCATCTAAAATTATACGAGCACAACTTAAACTGAACACACGGATTCGTCATAATGGAACCAAAACTAATGCACGAGCAGTGAAGTAGAGTTCATTCATTTAGAGATGTGTGACAACAAAAGTCCCAAAGTGCTTACAAAGTGAAAGTTGTGTGAGAACCACTGAGTCCACCTCATGGCTTGTAGAAGCTCTGTTAGCAGGAGTGAAGGTTTCAGTGTGGCCGTCATGTCGCTGTGGACGAGCTCTGGTCGTCTTCACAGCGCAGCTTCAGGCCATCGAGGTTTGCAGCGTTCATTTCTGCACAGCACTCACTCAGCTTTAGGCATTCTTAGATCTGCTGCTGGTTTCTACCAAGCTTTAAACGGCCTTGGCTGTAAACGGTGTTGGAAGGTTACTTTTCAAATGTATTCCACTACAGATTACAGATTACATGCCCCAAAATGTATTTTGTAACATATACATTACTCAATGAGTGTAATGTATTCTGAATACTTTGGATTACTTAATATATTATCATGCTTTTTACAACTACATGAATGTACTATTGCTGTGTGATTTATTACTATTACTGAAGGTTACTCTCCACCCCAACACCAGCTAGATGTTTAGATCTTAATATAAATGAGTAACAGTAGGTGGACATTAGGTAAGGCTGCAGTGATCTCGTATAGAAAACTATTCAGTGCGTATATAAAACAGGTCCGCGGCTCCGAACCGTAGTAAAGGACCTCTGGCTAATACGTCGGGTTCGTGTCGGCTCGTAGCTGAAAACTAGCTTTACTTTGTTGTCTGGGTCAACTTTGCTAGCAGAGACAGAGAGAGGCGTTGAAAGGCTCCAACGGGACTTATTGTTTCAGAGGAAACACGAACACAGAGTACAGACCAGTCTTAACAGCTTACCTTCAGCTGGGCTCGTCAGGCTCTCTTCTTGGCTGCAGTGGTTATTATTACATTTACATGCTTCCAGCTCCTGTTTCTGCTCTGTGACAGCTCCTACTTTTCCTTGTTCTCCCTCCTTGTTCACAGACGGGTCCATTCTCCCTGCAGCACATGCTTTAGGCCTGTAACACTCTGCCTGTTGCCTTCATATTAAAGCATGTTTTGAATATTAATTTTAAAAAACATTTCCTCACGTCCTTATGCGGGCCGCAAATAGGGGAGACACGGGCATTAGAGCCTCCTAATGCGTGTCTGTTTGGGTTTCCACCTGCGTGGAATTACCAAAAACAGAGAGGCCATAGCCCAACATATGAAACAGGAAAAGACCGCAATCCATTTATTTCAACAAAGTAACTGTATTCTGATTACCACCTTTTGAAACGGTAACTGTAACAGAATACAGTTACTCATATTTTGTATTTTAAATACGTAACGGTGGTACATGTACTCCATTACTCCCCGACAGTGGCTGTAAAGCAGGAGTCAACTCAGTGTCTGTAAGATGACCCAGTGCTCGCTCCTTCACCAGCGTGCTGCAGTCGTTCTGAGGTGCTGAGCATTATAGACAAACATCTCCTCTTTGGTCTCGTCTGTGCTGAGGACATTAGACCGGAGGTCTTTGCTCAGTGGCAGCTCTGCAGACAAACCACGCTCTTCTATCTTTTTCTGATTAATGATGAGCATAATTATTTTCTAATTACGGCTTCACAAACTTTAACCTTTAATCAGGTAATTATTAGATATTTCTATGTTGCTTATAAAGGCTAAAGGTGCTACAGGTATTAAAGGTTTACTACTTTGCTTCATAAACAAATAGCTGTAAACGCAGCGCTGCCGTCAGTTGAGGATGAACCAGGTTCTGATTGGACGTTTTTCAGGAAAGCACTCTTTTTGTAAATGAACTGTTTTCAGCTCCGTGTGTCCTGGATTGTGCTGCCGAGTCAACCTGGAGTCTGTCTATGGGCTAAATAAACACGGCTGAACACAAACCTGCGCGTTACATTCAGCTCGTGCTGAAAAAGGCCGAACGTGACTCAGTGTTGCTTCAGAGGAAGTCACGGTCAGACGAGCTGTGAGCACTTCCTCTTGTGCCAGAAAGCGCGGGTTAAACACATCCATGTCTCACTGCTGCCTGTTGCCACGTTTCACAGAGCGCGCGGCTCGTACGTTTTACATCCCATTAAATGTTAAAGATGCTTGATGTGATATTTGACCATTAGGGGACCAAACAAGCGGAGACACATGCAGCTGTGCTCTGTCTGCCTACAGTAGACACACTGCAGGCATCTGGTGGTCAAAAGTATATAGACACCTTTGCTTTACAGTGTGTTTCAGGTAATTAGTGATTCTTAACTGTGTGTGCGTGTGTGTGCGTGTGTGTGTGCGTGCATGTGTGCATGCGCGCGTGTGCGTGGATGGCTGTCTGTCTCTGGTGACCTGTCCGGGCTGGTTCCACCTCCTGACCTCCTCCCTGCTGACACTGATTCAGACTCCTCCCTCCATCAGACTTCAGCCTTCTCTCAGAATGACTGACACTCAGCCTTCCTCTGAGACGCTTCAGTGAACAGTAGATGGATCAGCTGATGAGCCAGTGCATCCTCAGGTCCTGCGTCTGGCATTTTTTCCATCTTCTTTGGAGCGTTTCTTTAGTTCTTATGTTCTCCTCTTGTTCGGGTTCCTCAGATTAAGGACCCGGTGCGTGACGTGCTCAGATATTCCACTTTGGAGATCACCTGGTTGGTGCAAAAATACTTTTAATGTTGTCTTTGATATTTTTCACAGATACAAACTAAAGAAAACAAATAACAAGCTTCTGTGACAGGCTGCTGGTAACAAAGTGTCTGCTCATACAGTTACAGGCTGTTTCTTTGCTGCGTTGTGTGTCATGGGCAGAGACAGCAGCGGTTCATGAGTTTGGAGACTTTCGTATGCTTGAATGATTTATAGGTCAAGTGGCGTTCCTCTGAAAATGGACAGGAACATGGACTGAGTGGAAAATGAACTGTGTAAGTTCTTCTTCATCATCAGCACTGCTTTATTATTTGTCTAATATGGATTTGAATCCACCAATAAAAGTCTTCATGGAGTCTCAGTGTGTTCTCGTCCTGGGAAGTCAAACGATGTCACTTTGTTGTTTTTTACTTGCTTTGACTTTTTGACCTTTTGAGTTTATGAACTCACAACACCAAAATCCTGCAGAGGATCGTTTTTCTTTACCTCAAATATTAACTTGTACCTTCAAAATCACAGTGTAGTAACTGCTTCCATCAGATTTTATAGCAGCAGCCATTACCGTGCATTCTCTCTATTAAATAAATACCAAAGAAAGGTGAACATCAGTTTAGTGTGCCAACATCTGGATAAAAGCTTTAAGCTTTGAAGTTGAGAGTTTTTTGAGAAAAAAAAAAGTGTAATAGAAAATGTATAAAACTGGTTTATCAGCCAAAAACTGAAAGTATTCGAGGTTCGAGATAAAAATCAAACTGTCAGAGGAGTCCTCACTGTGGGGGAGGAGCGGACACAAAGAGCTTCACACTAACCTGATCAAAAACCGCAGGTTTAAGAGAAACTGCTCTCAGTGCAGATTACACTGAAGCTGAAACAACAACTGGATGTTGAAAAGGTCAGAAAAGCCTCTGTGAGCTTCGCACTCTCAGATTCATCTGAACTTCTTCTGCTGCGTCCACCTCACTGCGTCGCTGCGACAGGTTCAGACATGTCGGCTGCACGCCGGATGAATGATACACAACCACCAGAAAACCTTTGCCGCCGCCACGGTGGCCCTTCTTTATCTCTCCTCCCTCCAGTCACGATGACACAGCCTGAACATTGGCCTGCAGCAGCCAGCAAGAAAAACCAGAAACCAAACAGAAGCTTTGTGCGTTTGAGTAACGTCGACTCACACACAAACCAAACGTCTCCCCTTACAGGCTGACTGGGATTAACTTGAAACCTGGATTAGTGTCAGAGCTGAAGCTCCGAAAATATTTAAAATCCAATTCAAACACCCCGAACTGATGAACTTAAACTGAGCTGATGTGGTTAAATATTCAGGAGCGAGTTATTGAGCTCAGCTGCAAACTGAGTATCTTTATACACAGATGTATGGATGAAGCATTGATGGTTAATAAGTGAGCCCGCGTGGTATTTTAAATGGATGTAAATGTTATTTTAAAAGGCAACATAAGGCAAATTTAGCAGCAATGCTTTTTACAAAAAACAGCATCAAGATGTTAAGAAACATAAAGCAATCTGACAAAAATAACAGCTATTAATCAAAATGTTAGATTTGATTAAATCTGAGTTGAAATAATCCTGTTTACACCTCAGGCCTCATATTCTCTAACTCAGCTGACACTACAAACACTTGCTCGTTACGTTAGCTGATGATTCTACATGAAGTTAAATAAACGGTGAAAGTCCACATCATAGAGCGTGTCAGAAGAAGCTAACTGTAGCTTGTAGAGTAACGTGAGCTGAAGCATCAGAGAGACTAAGGGTGTGTCCAAATTCCTGAGCTGCATCCTCCTGACCGATTACGTCACAGCGATGAGCTGAAGGCTGTCCAAATTCGTGGACTCCTCCGAATGCAGCCGACAATTGAGTCCTCCTTTTCCCCGAATTTGAAGGATGGGTCGGGTGTGTCCTTCTTGGCCCACCATATCCCAGAATTCATAGCGCAGCCCAGCCAATTCCAGTTTCCAACAATGGGTCACGAAGTAAGCTTTCAAGATATTTAGCTGTGTAAACTTCAAGTATGTGCTCGGTTTATCAAGATGAAGACCGAGACAGCTGGTGGAGGATGCAGCCCAGGAATTAAATGTAGTTCCATTAACCCTTTAAAGCCGGTCGGAGCGGACACGCTCCGTTTTGCGTAGCTATTTTTAAATCCCGGTAGCACTGCAACCATGTAAGCTAGCGCAATACATTTTTTTGCATATGAAACTGGAGGAGTTGTACTTACATCTTATGCCATCAGCTTGTCCTAAGTCACAGTTGCCTTCCACATATAGCTTTGCAAAAACTGCATAAAAAGCGCTTGCACCAACAAAAACATAATATTCCAGAAACACGCTTTGAGGATCCGATCAGCTGTTTGTAACACTTCCTACATCCATCAGCACGAACTATCCCATGTCCGCCATGACCTGCCCGAAACCGGAAGTGACGTCATTTTGCGGAAATGTTGTTTCTTATTTGCATTATAATATTTATTTTCTTTTTCCTGCAGTATATAAAAATTGGTGTATTTCAGAAATAAAACTATGAAGACACTTAAAATAAATTTCCTGTGGTGGGAAACTATTTTGTGCAATTTTTTTGTATTTACAGTTTTGAGGGATACGCCTCTTAAATTTCTCTAACTAGAAATATATGTTAAAAAAACAAAAATGATTTTCAAATGTTTTGTAGTTTATTGCACTTTTTTGCAATTTATGTAATTACTATGCACTTAATGCAGACATTTTATTAAAATTTGGGATATAATGGTTGTATTGATGTATAGCAACTTGAAATGCTCCCAGAAATGGCTCCACAGCATGTAAAAATATAATATAAGCTCTGGCGGACTTGGTTCTATGGTAGGTCTTAAAGGGTTAAGCAAAGCAGCTAAATATGCTACATTTAGCTTTAAGTCTTAACACAGTTTAAACAGAAGAGTTATATAAAAAATAAACTCCGTACAGTTGTTTTAAAAGTTTACATTTACTATAGAGACCAAAACAGTTTTTGTACCAGGCTGTAAACATGTTTATTCCAGCTGCACATTTGGATGTTTTAACTATGGGGACGGACTCACTGCTGGAGCCTCGAGTGGCCGTTAAAGGAACTGCAGGTTCTGGGACTCGATAACTTCATGGAAACAAGATTATTTTATGTTAGTAATATGAAAATATCCCCAATATAAAAGAAACCTTCACATAAATTCTATATAACAAGTCGACATATTCCCAGTTGGTATGACCCGCAGTTTAATACTGTAGCAATGACTGGATTGTTTTCTTTTTAGAGCTCAGTAAAGATAATCTGCACTCTAAACTAAAGTTTCTGTCTCTGCGTTTGAATTTAAAGTCGCGTCTGAAATGTTCTTAAACGTATAACTGGACATTTTTCATATGATAATTGTTACAGCCTGAAGCGGTTTCCCACCACACACACTGGGAGTGTATCAGAAGACGCAGCTGTCCGTGAACAGGCTGAGTTATTGTCTGCGTCCACTGCTGATTTGCATCAGTGACCAGTTTATGTGACTGCACTCGCTGCTGCGGGGTGACGATAATCATGTAGCAGCGGCTGCTTCAGTGAATAAAGTGAGACGGCATGTGCTTCGTGTAGTTTTCATTTCTGAAATCTAAAATTTACACTGAACTCCAGTGTTAGCGTGGAGCTATTCTGGCATCAAATCCCTGAACCTTACCAACTGTGAGCGGCGGCATGCTCAGCTGTGTTATGGCAAAGGAGGACCAGCTGACACCCAGCATGGTCCGACCAACCTGAGAACCAAAGTGTGTTATTGGACTAAGTAAAGCGCTATACAAATACAGGCTATTTACCATTTATTTATCACTGAATTAAACTAAACTAACAGCAGTCTTTCTTCTGCTTCTCCTGAACATTAAGTACCTGTCTCAGCTGATATTGATCTTCTGTGATTCAAATTCAGATCTGTGGTTAATCAAATGATCTACAACCAATTGACACGCCGCAAACTCAGAGCTTTGGAGGCCAGAGGCAGCTGACCGCTCTGCACGGCCGTTAATCCAACCTTGGCTCATATATTTGTTTGGTACTCGGAGACCGACGGACGGGTTCTGGTGCACCAAATCAGTACTGAATCTGACTGACCAACTCTGCTACTCTTTTCTGCTTATAATTGATTAATTGTGTTACTTTGTTTACTTTAAGAAAACATTTCGGGCTTCTTTCAGTTTCTTTCAATGTGTCAAACACACCGGAAACACAGATGTTTAGAAGACATCATCAGTCTTGTCTGCAGTTGGTGAGCCTGATGCAGGCAGTAATGCACATCTACGAGCCACGTGCATGTTTGATTTGTCAACTCTACATTTACAAAGTTTCTTCTTTTTTGGAAACCGAGCCTGGTTTTATGATTTTAATAGTCAATGTTTTATTGGGGTGTAGTTCATGTTTTAAGAAAAAGAGGACATCTTTAAAAGAAGTTCAAACCTGATGGAAATACGTCATCTCTGCTAGTTTCTGTGCTAACATGGCTGATGGTTTTGACTCTACAGTAGGATGCTGAAGTCACATGATGAATAAACGATGGACGTAGACATCGTGATGTCACCTGTTAGTTTGTAAAGACTGAAGCTGAGCCCACTGACCATCATCATCTTATCTTACTGAAAGAAGATGTCACATCAGAGGGATACTGGATGCTTATACGCTAGCGACTTGTCGATCACACCCAGCTTTACTGGCCTTCTGGGAACTAATGGACTTTGATTAGAGTTGAAACACACGAGTGAGACCACAAGCTGTTGATGATAGCGTTTACTGAGGTCACACGGCGCTCTCGATTCAACACATAGGATGATTTTTTTCACTTGTTTTAAACTATAATAGTTCCTGCGAATGATCTGTGTCTTCAGAATCATCAGGAACTTTTCTTGGGAGCTTTTTTACTTTGCTGTTGTGTTTTACATCTGGTGTTACCATGGAAACCAGATTTAACGCAGCCTAAGCCCGAAAATACAGAGATTTACCTGCAAGGTTAAAATTCGGACATAGCTTCGGGTTCTGAAAAGCACCTTTTTCTTCTATAATGGCCAACAGGGGGCGACTCCTCTGGCTGGTTTAGTTGTATAGAAGTCTTTGACACATTGACCTTTGGCTCTCCCAATCTATAACCTCATTAAAGACTTTCCTGGTGGCTCTATGGTCGCAATCAATACCATATAATGTTCCTTTTTAAATAACGATCTCTGTTAGAGTCAAAAATGACAATGACTCGGGGTACGAGCATGTGACTTATAACTCCTGGCAGTATCAAGTTTCTCGTCTGGTTTCAACACCAAGATGCTTCTGGACGATTCAGTAACCGATGGCTCATCACATTAGCTACATCCATCATCTTTATTCAGTATATGAATGTAATGCACAGTATAAAAGTTGGGCTTTAATGCACAAGTTCAAAATCAACACATAAACAGGTCGACGCGCTGCAGGTGCATGTCAGCAAATTCATATTTTCCACACACTCAAAACGTGGTTAGATGGATGCAGCAGGGAGACAGAGTTTGGTTCTGTTGAAGGATCACCGCCTCCATCTGCTCTGTCTGATACCTGTTTAAATATTTTATAATACAGCCTAATGAAACATGAAGAGCCCGGCTTTTCCAAACAATTAAGCATAATGAGTGTCTCTCAGAGATCGTGGCGCTAAAACTAAAAGGCAACAACTGGGAAATCAAACATGTCAAAGACAGAACTGAAACTCTACACTGATGGAAGCACAGTCCGGATCCAGCATCCGGGCCCGCTCTTTACCGCCAGCCGACTGAGCCTAGTTTCGAATTGACGGACGTTGGCGGTAGCCAATCAGCGCCTGCCGTGCGCCAAAGCCGTGTTTATTCCACTTAACCGACCAATCGGAGCCGTCCTCTGCGGCCAAGTGCGTCATCAGAGTAGAATGTGAATGTGGGCTGCCTGTTACCGGAGCACACTTTGCTCCCATCCCCCATCTCCACTGAGCAATGGCGGCTACCCTTTTTTGCGTGCCGCTTTGTCCTTCTCAGTTCAGCTTGTAAAAGCCATGTGTACAAAAGTCGGTAAGGAAAATACGTGTTTGCCCTTGTGTTTCATAAGAATGCGCGTCAGTTCATGAGCACATTAGAATTATTTTCCGCACTTCTCTCATCGCATGTCTTTTATGTCGCACTGCTTTTTTTCCCTCCTCCACGGCGGGGCATTTCTCTGTGGGTCCTAACAATGGAGGCGGAGGAAATGAGGCCACCAGCACTGTTCACTGCACCCGCTCACTGAGCCCGAACAGCCCGAATCACGGCGTCAGCGCCGGCTGTGTGTGTGTTGTTCGACGGGCACTGTGTTTATTTGTGTCTCGACCTTGGCGCACGAATTTATGGGCTGTTATGTAAAAAAAAAAAAGCCCTCAAGAGTGTCAAGTGCGCACATACAGGGATGAGTTTCAAACATGGACGTCGGGAAGGGGCGGGGCGACGAAGAGCTGCGATGTGACATGGCGGCGCCGCTCCACATTTACACTCTGAGCGCCTTTTATCTGACTGATGTTGTTCACATGGAGCCTGAGATGTGACACTAACTTTTGGGGAGAAAAGCCCGATTTAATCCTTAACAACATCCGTGTCGTCCACGTTTCCCTCCCAAACACTTCGCCTCTATTCCCCCGTCGCGGCGGTGGGCGGGAGAAACCGTCTGAAGTCGCCGCTTGACTCGTCCAGACGCACATCAATCAATCAAAGTGACACTACGTCAACCGGAGCGCTCTCGATTCGACATATTTACTGCGTAACTCGACGGAAACTCGATTTTCTTGCGCTCACGGTGCTGTGGAGCTGCCACGGTGCCGGCTCCGGTCCGTTTTGTGGGCTTTTATCGACTCTGATTATTGTTTTAGGGGAGAAAGGGACGGTTGCAGCGATAGAATAGGAGGGGGCGTGGCCTTTGGGTTAAGAAATCCTATCCATTGTTACTCTACGCGCTAGGAGAACACCTCTGCCGAGCCCCTGGCCAATCAGAGACCACCGACCTCATGAAGACCCCGCCCACAAGCCTATATTAAAGGCTCGGCCGTCAGAAGCATTGGCCACTGGCACAATATAATACTGATTGATCCGCTAACCGAGACGAGGGGATTTACTTTATTCAACCTTTCATTTCAGCCGTCCTTTATTTTATTCTACTAAACAATGGCAGACACACAGGTCGACTCCGGCTCGGATATCTCTGCCAAGGTAAGCCGCCGCACACCTCCATTCGCGGGGCCGTGTCTCCGCGGAGCCCCCTTACAAGAATAAAGCTCTCCAGGCTCTAACCTACATTTAAAACCTCTCCGTCGTCGCTTCGCGCTCGCTCGGACTCTGTGGAGTCTGAGGTGGAGAAGAAAAGTCGGTGTTCGCGTCTTTCCCCCTGAACTCGGTGTGTAGAGGGAAGTGGGGGGTCTCGGCACCGCATCACGGGCAGCGTTAAAGCGCCGCGGCTCATTGTCCGGAGCGTCCCGGTCTGCGCGGGTCTTTGTTTCTGCCAGCAGCTCGGTTCTCCTGCTGCTCCACGCGCACATCCAAGCGGGACCCGGACACCGAGCAGCTCCGGTCCCCCGGCTCGCTCCCCGCGGGGTGTTCGGGCTCGTTGTGAGCGCCGGGGAGCCGCGCACATCTAACCCGCATCTCGGGCTCTTAACGCGTATAGATCGAGGGGAGGTTCCGTTCCCGGTGCAGGTACTCGGTCGGGTCGCATTACCGGGAGCGGTGACGGACTGAGCGGCCGGTGGATGCGTGGACGCGGACCTCCAGCCCGGGGTTTGCTCCGTTTGAATGGAGGACAGCGCGTCAGGCGGTGCGCAGTCCTCCGCTGAACTTTCGGTTCTGCACTTTTCCTCCCGCCTTTTTTATTTCTTATTTCCGTGAGCCCGTTTGTTAACGCCACCGACCTGCCTGCGCCGTCTGACCCCGTTTGTTTACCGACTCCGGAAGGTCGGCGGCCGCCGCTGCTCCAGCCTCAGCTGCTCCGGTCTCCGCTCCCGGAGCGCGTGAGCGGCTGTGAGCGCGGGGCTTCCGCTTTGCTTTGGTGTTTTCGGGGCTTGTTTGCAGGGCGCGCTTCGGTCTCAGGGGAAACTTTTCTTTCTTTTTTTGTAATGCAGCCACTTCTTTCTGTGTGTGTGTGTGTGTGTGTGCGTGAGCGCGCGCGCGTGGCCGGGCTGTGGAGGTGTGATGTGACGCTGCTGGTTTTCCCCTCTTTCTGCGGGTTTTTCCTCCGTTTAAACGTTTGAGCTGCTTTTGTTGTGAAAACGCGAGTTTTTGTGCGCGTGGACTTTGGATCAGATCGGGTAAAAGTTTAATCGCCCCCGCGGGGGGAGTTGTGGCTCCGCGGACCGCGATCATCCCGGGAATCAGAGCAGCAGCGAGCCCGATAATTCTGAGCGATTGTAACAAATGTCCGTTTGGAGGAGGTGGTGAAGGTGTAGAGGGGAAAAGTTGGACAGGCATTAGCGCGGGTAATCCGGGGAGCCTGTTCACTATTTTTAGTTGTGGAGCGTTTTTACGCACAGGCGCGTTTTTACGCGCAGCGCGCGGCCAGCCTGCTCTCCTCCTGCCGCTTAACAGCTTAATGGATTTCAACCAATAAGATTATGGAGAGCAATTAATCAATAACAGCCTACGTGTGGATGCGTGAGGCGCGCGTGTGGCGGGTATAATAGGCTGTGAGGGAACAAAACGAGGAAGAGGAGCGGCGTTAGTGCGCGCTGAGCTCGAGCACGGAGGCGGAAGGTGCCGTGTCTTCGCTCGCCTGCCATGTGTCGTCTTCTATTGTCCTTTCCTGCCTCCGTTACAACGAGCAGTAGCAGCAGCGTGCATCGCGCTCTCTCCGCCGCCGCCTCCTCCTCCATCACCGACCCCTCCTCCTGCTCCCTCCCTGCTCCTGCGCCCTCCTGTGTTATTTTAAACGGGGTGCATCCTGGGTATTGCAGTGCCTCTCCCGGGCGTGTCTCGTGACATATGGCGGCGACAGCGGCCCATAGAAGACTACAATACCCAGAATGCCCCGCGGGCCACATCAAAGTATCAGATTACAACACATTAGAGGGGATGGAGTGGGAGGAGAGGGAAAAGGTGGGGGGAGGATCTGCGGAGACCAATATGGTGTTTAAATAGGAAGGCAGAAAAACGTGCAGCTCCCAGCAAGCACTGGGACGCTGCTAAGTAGGCCAGTAGGTAGAAGGGCAGGTAGCGGTGGGCGGAGTCTAAACCCAGCAGCGCGTTTTGGTGGGCAGATGAGCAGGTTCAGTTTCTGATGTTTGCTTCTGTTTGTTTCCAGGACCTGAAAGAGAAGAAGCTGGTGGAGGAGAAGGAGAACGGCAAAGACGCCGCCACCAATGGGAAGGTGAGCGCCATCGCCGCCGCCACAGCAGCTCTCTGCACAGAGTCGGACATTTTTAACCATTTTTGTGTTTTCCAGGAGAATGAGGAGAACGGTGAGCCCGAGGTAGATGACGAGGAGGACGAGGAGGTGGACGAGGAAGAAGAGGAAGATGATGGAGAAGGTAGCTTGAAGGCTTGTTTGCCTTTTAAAAAAAAATAATGAACTCTTGTTAGTCTTTCTCACCTTTCAACTCCTGTCCTGTAGGTGATGAGGAAGATGAGGAGGAGGACGACGACGAGATTGAGGGTGGCACAAAACGGGCAGCTGAGGATGACGAGGACGACGACGAGGTGAGGCAGCGGCGCTTAAACGCCCTTAAATCGAGCGTCGCCGTGACACCCAGCAGGCGCCGGTCTAACCCGCCACCGTCTTCTCTTCTTTCAGGACGACGTCGAAACCAAGAAGCAGAAAACCGACGATGACGATTGATGCGTTTCCCCCGCGCCATCCTGCTGAACCACTTCCTGATTCTTCACCTCTGACCATTTTTCTATGTCGCAGGTGGAGGGGCTGGAGGACAGATTTAAAGGAAAAAATAATAATAATAAAAAAATCCAACATGGTCATTAGCAAGTAGAGTTCAACAAACACCCGCCACGTCCACACTCACCCGAGCTCCCCTCGACGCTGCGAGACAAATTTTCTAGAGGAACCCGCCACCGCATCGACGACGCAGAAATCCGGCTTCTCTTCAGCAACAACACAAAAGGAGAATTTGTTTGTATTTTTATTTACATTTTATATTTTTGTACATATTGTTAGGAGAGGGGAGGGGGGCAGTTTCTCTCTCGGCAGCGATCTCGTCAGACCAAATCGGTGCTTCTCTAACGAAAGATTTTACTTGGTTGACCATGTTACGATATCTCAACAGATCTTAGAAAAACGTGTAAAAAAATAAAATGAATAAAAACATGAAAGACAACCTCTTAAGCCGTTGAACTCAGAGCATTCCAGTAAATTTAATGTATGTACTTTAGCTGTACCATAACTAGTTTGTTTGTATGGGAGGGTAAGGCCAAAGAAAAGAGCCTCTTTTCTTTTTCCTTTCTTTTGGTTTTTTTTCTTTTGGTTTTGTTTTTGTCGGCGACTTTTTGTTTTATGACGGCCTGTTTTGATGTATGTGCAAAGTTTGTTGTTTGACAATAAACCGGACTTTTATTTTGTGAGTTGTACTTTGTATCTCTGCCCCTTTTTATTTGTGCTTTGCTCTCCTGTGAGGAAGAGGAAGCAGTGCAGGTAAACCTGAGGTCTGCTTTTACTTTAGGGTCACAACAGCGAGGAGGTGGGTCCAGCACATTCTATTGGACATTTTACACTCATTACATCCATATAATTCATATTACATAAAAGTTAAGGTTTGGTACTAAAATAAACTGGCGGTTCCAAAAGACTAAATGTGGTTTATTTCCTTTGGATTTTTCTCTTCTTTTTGTCTATACTGCAAACATGCAAACAGAAGCAGTTCTGATAGTTGAAAGTTGTAAGAATAACATAATGTGTCACATAAATAAGGGTTTCTGCACGAATTTAAAGTCTTAACATTAAAATAAAGCGTATTAAGGTCTGAGAAGCTGATCTGTATTCTAATAAATTTCCTCCGTTTGTAGAGGTTGTGTTTAAGGTCCGTGGGAAAAATCATTGCCAATAAGTTTAATTTTGTAAGTTAGGCTGTTAGTAAATTTATTTGGACCAATGTCCAGGTAAGTGCATTTCTACAATTTCAAGGTCTTTGGTTTGAAAATGTAAAAAGTGCAGAAAAAAGAGTAAAAGGTTGGAGAAATTCCTGATCCAGGATCTTCCAGTGAGGCGGTGGAAAACTGCACAATAAGAAGTGAGAGCTTAAGCTCAAAGTCGTGTTTTCAGATTCAGTGTTTTGTCTAAAATCCAAAGACTCTCTTCATACTGCTGAGCAGTGTTTTATATTTAAGGTCTTAATGCATCATTTAAACACGACGAGTCCTCAACTTCATGTTTTTAAAGCTTCCTATAATTCATAGAACAGTTTGGGGACCTGATGAATGCAAGAACAAGCAGCACACTCACTCACAGCTTCAAATATTTAATCACTGCTTGCACAATGAATGTGTCGTCTGTGAAAGTCCAGTTTAAATCTTTCTCTGGTTTTATTCAGACACAGAAATCGGCATCGTTGAAAGTTGATGCTCATAAAGAAAGAAGAAAGTCATATTTCAGCTTTGCGGCTGATTAGCAGAACATTTTGTGGCAGAAAAGGTAAAATATTATGAATCTGTTATCAAAGGAAGCAGACAGAGCTCCTCTAATGATCCGGGCTACACAGTTTCCCAGTTTATGGAAAAGACAACATTCCCGCTGAGCGTGGAAAATCAAAACTTGTTATTCTTCCTTTAATTTATCAAACTGCTCCCTAAAACAGCTCAGTGATATTTGCGCACGTAACAGAAACCCGACACTTTTCAATATTCATTAGACAACATTAAAGACACGAACATGAATACAACAGGTCAGGTTCGAGCACCCCTAGAGGCGAGCTCTGGTACTGCACGGTTTATAAGGCTTTTATAAAGCTGCACTTCCTGTTCCACATCCAGCAAACAGAATAAACAAATTCACATTAAAAAGAAAACAAACTCATTCTGACTCATCATCCAAATCTCACACAAACCTAACAAAAAGCTCTTCAGACACTTCTGAGCTTTTTGTGTTATATTTGTGGGGTTTTTGCTTTAACAAGGCTGCAGTTAACATGTCCTCAGATGTCGCTTTGAGCTCTTCCCATTCTCAGAACTTTAGATTAACCATTTATGGTGTTAGTCTGAATTTTCACAAAATGAGTTACAGCACGAGCTGATTTCTAATCCTCTGCTCAGATTTTACTCTTACAGTCTGCCCTCCGTGCATTTAGCTCCTGATGTGAGCCCAGATGAGTCGCATGGAAACATCATAAACTCTGATACGATGCGCTTCCTTAGACAGTCTTTAGTCATCTTCATTTTAAAGTTTGATACATTTATTTTACAGCATCAGCCGAGCAGAAAGGGAATCACGTTTGTGTCAAAGCCTGTGAAAAAATATTAATAACCACCAAAACGACAACATGAATGGACCAGTTTGTATAATGAGTGCTTGTAATTTTCACACTTCTGTCAATATTTGGGTATTTTGGGGTATTTGAAATCGAGCAAAGGGCCAGAGCACGTCTCCCAGGCTTTCTCTCACAGCTGTTAATGAAGCTGCTGCTGTGTGTTTGATCATATGAGTTTATCTTTACAGGAAGGATCGAGAAGGAGGGGACTCTGAGACGTCAGCTTGCATCTACTGCATCTACGTTCTTTCACATCTCCAGCTCCAGATACCAAATCAGCCCAAACCAGCTGTAGAATGTGAAGTCTTAGTTTAAACATGGAGGTCAAAATGATCTAAGACGGCCTAAAATGAACCAGAAGATGTAGAAATGTTTATTAAAATTATGATTACTTCTTTGATTCTTGTTTTTTTGTTTTGGATGTTACAGATTTTTCCAGATTCACATCCTCACCACAGACTGTATTTAAAAGATGGCCGTCACCAGTTAGTACAAGTAACCTCACAGCGGTAATATGATTGGTCAGATCATTGAATTAAACAGGCTCCAACAGCATAAACATGGTGCAGAGGTCTAGTTCAGGTGAAGCTAGCCGACAGCTAGCAGCTCCAGCCACCTGTGTCACCATCCACCTGTCAGTCAAATAGGCCACACCCCTAATAATGGTGAAATTTTTCACGAGGCTGTAAACATGTCTACTTCTGCTCTAATATTCAAAAGGTAAACATAGAAGTCTATGGAGCCTCTGGTGGACATTACAGGAACTGCAGCTTTTTGACACTTAGATTTGTTGGACTGCAGGTATAAAAACTTTCAGGAAGGAGAACAGGCTCCAGTCCACCAGGCACAGACTGCTACACACAGCGCTGCAGTGGAAGCACATTTTCTCATGTGTGCTGATGCTGTCAGTATATGAAGCTGATAGCACTCGTGTACCTGTGCACAGCAGCTGCAGCTGTCTGCCGTCAGGGTGTTACAGCGAGTCGAACATGACGGAGCCTGAAGGACGGAGGAGGATCTGATCTGTGTTCAGTCATGTCAGCCGCAGCCTGCAGAGCAGAGATCCACACAGGAATGTCGAAAACACAGCGAGCGGCTTCATTACACCCACAGGATCACAGAAACCATGGCAACGTGTGTGTGTGTGTGTGGGGGGGGGTGTGTGTGTGTGTGTGTGTGTGTGTGTGGGGGTGTGGGGGGGGGGGCACAGACAGGTGAGCTCCACAGGTGTGAATCATTAGCAGTGTTTAAGGGTGTTCCTTAATTTTTGTGTTTAAGTAAAATGTTTTATAAAATCAGTGAATTTTTAAAAATCCGTAACAAAAACACATTGTTCACTATTTGCTTTATGAAAACATGTTTTAGAAATATTTATTATTCATGAATTCTATTTTTGACATATGTAAGTTATCATTTTTATTATATTTATAGGTGTCAGGGCTGCACATTTTTACATTTCATATATTTTTCGCACTCTCGCTGCACTTTATTCTTCTTTATCATATTATATTAAAACTTTATTTTCTTGTAATTTGTGACATTTTTAAAATTCTCTTAAATTTTCCATAAATGATAATCATGACTTTTTTACTCTATTCTACTCTATTTAGTTTGATTTTATTTTGTTTACTCCAGCGCCCCCTTCAGGAGAACAGCCCCTGCGTTCAGCGTAAATGACCTTAAATAGAATTAGTTGTAAATATCTGAGACTGCGCGTCTTTAAGGACCGCAGTAAACACCAGTCACACCAGTGAGGCTGGTCCCAGTCGTCCTGCAGGTCGGTGAGAGTCAGCGGCTCTCTAACCGGATCAAGTCTGTGAGCTGAAAACCTGAAATCCCTTCTTACCTCAGCAGGTGGTCTGACGCAGCAGAGCAGCAGCACCCCCGCAGCTCTCACATGGTTCGTCCCACACAGCAGCAGAGCAGAGGGAACGGTCCACCTCTGCAGCAGGGAGGGGGGAGGACAGGAACAGGAAGCCGTGAGGAGGTTTTACCTGAATGTGTCAGACACGGAATTACACTGAAATAAGTGTTTCGGGTGGTTTTCTTTTACTTAAAAAAAAAAAGACTTTAAACTGTGAAGTGACGGCGGCCGGGGGGGGGGCTGATGCAGGGCGACAGATGCTGGAGGAGAGATAAGACGAGATCACAGGCGGAAATATTTAACCTCCTGTTTATCCAGCAGTGCAGGAAGCCGTCAGATTATTCAAGTAGTAATACCGCAAACTACAAGTACTCCTTCCCTGCCCAGAGATGAATTTTCTTAATTATAGATTGTTAATATTCTCATTTGAATAATTCTTAGCTGATTATTGTAAAAAATGAGAAATAAGAAAAATTCTCGTCAAGGTCAAAAATCCAAAATTATTTCCAAGAAAAGAGAAAAATATTTGAATTAAAATGTTATGAAATGTTTATTCATGTTGTAGTTAAAGCTGTAGTAGGATGATTAGGAGGTCACATTAAACGTAGTGTCGTCTGCTGCCTTCTGTCAGAAGCTCTAAATCAGTGAAGAAGTAAAGCTTCTGCAAGCAGCTCAAACTGTTTTCCTCCAAAACTTCAAACTTTATTTTTGCTGCCTGATGATGCGTCACAGCTGCAGCTGCTGCAGCTGCAGCTGCTGCAGGTGGAGCCGTCTGCATGCACAGTGGTTCCCAACACATGGGTCGGAGCCCTCAGTAGGGTCACCTGACGAATGTGGAGGTTGTTTTATGAGAGGAAAGACGACGAAAAGCTGCCGTGGTCTTTTTTCTGAGATTTTTATTTTGCATTTAAAGAGTGTTTGAAAATAATAAGCTGTTATGGAGCTCCAGAATATTCTTGAACACCCATCCATTCATTTTATTTTTATTTTCATCTTCTTTAGGAAAAAAAATCAGTCTTCAGGATGTTCAACACAATGTCTTAAATTTCTGTTGAGTTCTTTTAGATTCATTTTTATGATACCTACTGTAATTCAGCTATATTGGTTGATGAATTTTCTAACTCCTTTATTTCAACATGCTCCTCGATTTTAAACACTGTGGCTCCATTAAGGGCTAAACGCTTCAAGCCCACTTACCAGCCATGGCTGAATGAATCCACTCGCACCCTCAGGCGTGAACGTCGCCGAGCCGAGAGGAAATGGAAAAAAAGACGAACTTCAAGTGTCCCTGGAAATCCTGCATAACTGCCGATCAAAATATCAGAAGACTGACAAAACTGCAAAAGCTTCTTATTGTTGAACTTATTGCTAACAACAGTCACAAGCCTCAAGTTCTGTTTAAAATCTTTAATTCAGTTATTAATCCCTGAGGGATGCCTCCCCGGCTCTCTGTGAAGAATTCTTACATTACTTTATAGATAAAATTTCAGCACTGAGGGCAGCATATCTAC
>NW_005187874.1:232034-237583 GCF_000239375.1 Pundamilia nyererei
GACACGCAGACATAAACACACGAAGGGCAAGGGAGACTTAATACACGGGTAATATGTACAAATGGCTGGACTGCCTTAGTGACCCTAAACAAAGAATAAACATCAAAATAGGCTAAAACACAAAACACTGGGTCGCACGACCCAGGACCATGACACAGTACTCCAAGTACTGTAACAGTAACTTTATTACCAACACCAGCAATTTCTATCCAACGCACACAGCTTGAACTGAGAAATGAAATGTTATTTTTATATAAATGAAAACTTCAACGGGCAGGAAATGTACTGAAAGCCGACATACAAATAGAATTTTCTTAGGCTCTTCTCATTTAAAGGGAGCTAATTAGAATTATTAAACAGTATGTGAGGTGTTTCCAATAATAATTTTATTAAGAGTAAGTTAGTAAAGCATTTTTCTTTTAAATCTCACATTAAACCCCTATTAACTAGGACAGTTAATGAAGTGTAAGGTGTTGAATGTTACAGGTGTTACAGCAGTGACACATCTGCTGCTGTCAGGCCTGCAGGTATCAGGCTGTTGTTCTCCTTCATCTCATAGTGGACAGAAATTATTTTTGGAGCAGCACAAATAATTTGTGTGACATCAGATTTGATGCAGAACAGCTGATTGTTCTGTAAATAGTTTGAAATGTTTGTTTAAAAAAACGCCTTGGCTGCATTTTCAGGTAAACAGCTGCAAAAAACTTTGTTGTTTGCATAACAAGGAAACATTGATTCTCAGCCAGGCCGAGTGTGTTTACTATATTTGTTAAAGACGGGTTGTTTACAACTTTTTGGAAGCAAAGACGGGCAGAGAGGCTCCCAGGTGCATCTTCAGCAGGGTCAGGTTTATTTAACCCTATGCTTGGACTTGTCACCGTTGGCCATAACATGATCAGAGGTTACTTATTGACCCTAACAACTACATTTCAAACAGTACTGATCAACAGGTGCTCATACAACAAGTGGCACAGACTTTATTAATATATTTGTAAATAATATTTGACCTAAATATATGGGTCTTGTGATTTGAAGATTTAGGTTAGATGCGTATCACAGTGGTTCCATTATATAAACACTCCGGTGTAGGTGTATATAGTGTACACGAGTATATATAATTGCACAGTATATATGTGAGTGTATGTCCAGTGTATACAGGTATATATGCCATAAAAACATTCCACAACATGGAGATATCACCGGGTAAACTCCAGAAAGTTCTTAATATTTTATTGGTCAAGAGAAAGAAGAATGCAGACTGTGTTTAAATCAACCTCACAAATGTCACAGATCAGTCAGTAGGGCTCCTGAAAAGTCTGTGACACATCTGTGTGAACATCACCAGTTAATTTGGAACACTGGTCCCTGACACAGAGTAGTGTAGTGTACAAACAACCTCTTGCAAAAACAGCTGGCAGAACATAGACGAGCTCATTGGTCCAGGACTCCACAGTCTATTCACACCTACAGGCTAAAACTCATGTGTTGCAGCAGCTCAGGATTAGAAATAAATCTTTCCTAGTTCAAAATTAAAACGTTAAAGTTACAAGTCTAAAACAGCAAATACATGTGTGTATATTCATATAAAACTGAACTTTAAATTGAAAAGAGTATGAGAAAGTTTCAAGAATGAGACATGTATGTATGAACTAAGCATGAATAAATTTAACCTGCAATAACACAGTGTGGGTGCTTAAGCTGTTCTCAAAAGTCTTTTTCTTTCCTTTTTGTAAATCCTGTATAACAAGTCTGACTTGTGGTTCTCCCTGTTTACAGAGGAAGCAGGTCACACATTCCTGAGAAATCAGTCCCTCCTCTCTGTATGTCCTATAAAAGCCAAAGGTGGGCAAAGTTTGTTCCTTACAGAGACATCAGAAGCAGAACAACCTGAGAGACCAACTCCTGTGTGCAGTGAGTACTGTGGTTACATTTTTATTTGCTTCCTGACTGTAGTTATCTTTTGAATAAAAGCTTAATCAGTATTCATATCAAGTCAGTATTTTTTCTTATAACAGAAAACAGTTGAAACCTTTAATTTTCTTACTAAAAGTCATTTACCTTCATCAGCTTTTTCAAATAATCTCACTTTGTCAAATCACAACAACAGTCAGGTGACTGTTGTTGTGATTTAACGCTATATAAATAAATTGAACCTTCTGTGAATGGTACTCATGGCCACTGAAAACACAACAGAGTCAGCTGTTACTAACTAACTGCTACTAACCCAAGTTGCCTACCGATGCATCCATCAGAGCATGAATGTGTGTGAATGTTAGTTAAGAAGCACTAGCTAACAGCTTAGGAAAAAGTGCTTGTGCAAATGGGAGTGATTGGATGACTGTACGAGTTCTGTAAAGCGCTTTGAGTGCACATGATAGAGTAGAAAAGCGCTATAAAAGAACCAGTCCATTTTCCATTTATCAAAATCTCATCTTTAAGGTCTCACATTCACAGGCAGTGTTAGACCTAGATCTGCCTTCTACGTTCTCTGCTGTTTTTCTGCAGTTTGAACCTGGGAATTTTTCGGACTTAAAGGAAGCAATCGACCATTTAAGACCTTGTACTACTGATGGATGTCTCTGTCCCACTGCAGCCTTTGCTTAACCAGTCTTTAACATCATGTAGACAGTTAACACAGACCTTTCTCACCCTAAACGAAAATAAGACTGAAGTTATTGTTTTTGGAAGTGATGCCCCTTTGGATAAGTTAACTGATACGCTCGGTCCTCTTGCTTGTCATCACTTCCACACTGTAAGAAATCTCAGTGTTTTTAGATAGATCTTCAAATTAGAGAAACAAGTGTCCACAGTTGTCGAAATCAGTTTGTATCAGTTATGTGAAATTGCCAAAGCGAAGCCTCATCTTCCTCCTAAAGACCTAGTAAAACATTTATGACTTCATCACCTCTAGACTGGACTGCTGCAATTCTCTCTGCTTTGGTCTTTAACACTCATCTCTCCATCACTTGCAGTTCGCCCAAAATGCTGCTGCATGTCTTCCAACAGGTGTTAGAAAGTATGAACTCATCACTCCAGTTTTAGCAAATTTACACTGGCTCCCTGTAAAATATTGTATTGATTTTAAGATTCTTTTACTTACTTTCAAAGTTTTAAATGATCTGGCGAGCAGTTACTTAAGCAAATTCCTCAACATATATAACCTCAATAGAGCACTGAGGTCTTAGTACAGCCCAATAAAGGAGATGGGGCCTTCACAGCTGCAGCGCCGAGACTCTGGAACATCTGCCACTCAGTATTTGTACTTAAGAGTCTATACAGCGTTTCAAATCACGTTTAAAACTCACTTTTTATCCTGGCTGTTAATTCAAGTTTGAGTTTCATCAGGTTTGTTTTATGTTCGTTTTGTTTTTATGTTAAATATGTTGTCATTGAAGAAACTGTTTTTACCAGAGACCAGACTGCATCAAATTTATTGTTCTGAATATTTCCAGTTTTGTTTTTGGAGGAACTAATAAATCTGCAGGTTTCACCAGAGAAGCTTCTGTAACTTGTCATTAACAGCTCTGTGGGAGTCACGGTGGTGCAACGATATCGCAGACGTTCAATTTCAGAATTGTTACAAACCAACAGGATGCACATGCAGCCCATGCAATAATGTTACTATAAAACGTTTCCACCTCAAAGGGCCGAGGGAAGCTCAATAGGTGAAATTTTATATGAATCATTTTCTGAAGCAGTTGAAACATAGTAAGAACTGAAATATATTTAAGAACTAATTCAACAATACTTTATAAGTAAATACTTCACACATATAATTTAATTGGTGTTCCTTAAATACAGCCGTAGTAACATGAATAACCTCAACTTGCTCTCACAGATTTATTTGTGTCCATCGTTGTTAGAGCACGTCCATGTTTTCTAACATGTGGAAGGTCCTGAGTGTGAAACCAGCAGGTCTTTAATACTGGATGCAATACTGTGATGGAATAATTCAGTAACAGCAGTCAAAACATAAGAAACTCTTAAATGTATAGAATCAAGTTCACTTGGTGTTTTCAGTTTTTCTCTTTAGCGCACCAACAAATCAAGAGCTAAACTGATTATAAAGCTACAGATAAGCTGCTCTGTTTGTAAATTTCTTTTCTCTGGTTTTCCCTCCTGGTTAAAGCTGCAGCATCAAGCTCAGACCATTTCTGAGAAATCAGAGTTCTTCCTGACCTTCCCAAAGGAACAATAGCGGGTGGAGTGTGTTCCTGTCAGGGACTTCATTCTGCTGTGAGTACGTGGTTTGACTTGTTTTGTTTGTTTTAGATCTTCCTGATTCCTCATTGCTAAGATTTTTAATATTTTTGTTGTGAGTCACAAGGCATTTTCAGGTTATTTCCTGTTCAGACATTTATTTATTTTTTATTTTTTGCATATTACGTTCGTACCACAAAACTATATCAGCCAAATGAACTCTGAGCTGTTTTATAAAAGAAATGTCCATCAGCTGTAGAGACGCTGTAGCTTAAACTGCCTGTTGTCATTCTTACAGTTTCAAATACTGTCTCTCTCAATCTCAGTGTCGCTGTAACTCAGGAGGTCACCGACTAATCCGCAGGTCTGCATGCCAAATATTCTTGGGCAACATCAAGTTGCTCTCCAATGCATCCACTGGAGTATGAATGTTAGATAGAAAATACTTGCATAGAAAAAAGTGCTTGTGCGAGCAGGTGAATGAGACAAGTTGTGTGAAGCACTTTCAGTGCTCAGAATACAAAGTGCTGTGTAAGAACCAGTCAGTTGGCAACCTTGTGGTTTACTGACTTAGACCACTGAAGCTTCAGCTTTCTGTCTTCTCACCAATGAGAGGAGCAGTGTGAGCGAGAGTGACTCACACTTTGATCACATTTACTGAACTATTGTTATATTATTGTGTATGTTATGTTCACATCAGTGTTGAAAAGAAATGCACATTATATATTTGTTTTTATTATATAGGTTTTTATTTGTTTAAATACTAATGAAGTGACCAGTGCTGTCAGCGTTGATCTCGTCAAAATGACGTTAACCCCATAACCACATTAACGCGGCAAATCTCCGGTAGCTGGTAAACACATGCGCGCCGTGCAGAACTACGCATGGGGCGATCCACGTCAACTCGCTTACGGATATTCGCTGCGTTAATGCGGTTATGGGGTTAACGTCATTTTGACGAGATCAACGCTGACAGCAACAGTTTATACACCAGAGGGTCTGATTGTTGGGTTTTCTCAGTATTATTCTGGTCTTTACTGTACAATGTAAAGCACTTTGAAGTAACTGTTGTTGTGATTTGGTGCTATATAAAATAAACTCACTTTCATTAAAAATATTTAGATTAACAGTTTTCTGGAAATGACCTGCTGCCAACGATACGATACTCGTGAAGAAAAACTAATAAAAATGTGTTTAGAAGCATTTCAAATGAAGCTTTGCAGTAGCTGTGGATCAATAAAGAGTTTTAATGCCTGAACCTGCAGCTGTTTGCTTTCCAGTGGATCCACAGCTGTGCAGGATCACCATCTACTGATGTAATAAGGTTTTACCTTAGTATGTAAATGTAT
>NW_005187875.1:0-1675 GCF_000239375.1 Pundamilia nyererei
GGCGTGGAAACAGTTCTGGGGGTCGACCGTGCTCACGACAGCGGTGGCGACAATGCAAGTCCGGACGCCGGCCACGATGGCGAAGATGCCCAACATGCGGCCTGGCAGATGACCGACGATGTTGAGGTGGCAGCTGGGGACCAGAAGGCTGCGTGGCCCCCGCAGTACCAGGTGAGAAGGAGGCTGGACCAGACGAGGCAGAAGCAGAAGCTGGACCAGGCGAAGCCGAAGCAGAGGCCAAACCAGGTGAAGCGGGTGAAGCTGAAGCAGATGCTTGACCGGGCGAAGCTAATGAGGATGCTGAAGCTAGACCAGGTGAAGCTGATGAGGATGCTGAAGCTGGACCAGACGAGGCTGAAGCGGAGGCTGGACCAGGCGAAGTTGAAGTGGATGGGGAGGCTGGACCAGGCGGCGGCGTGGGTGAAGCTGAAGCTGGACTAGGCGAAGCTGAGGCAGAGGCTGGACCAGGCGAAGCCGATGAAGATGATGAGGAGGCTGGACCGGGCGAAGTCGATGAAGCTGATGAGGAGGCTGGACCGGGCGACGGCGTGGGTGAAGCCGAAGCTGGACCAGGCGAGGGTGAAGCCGGAGCTGCAGCTGGTGAGGATGATGAGTCTTGGAGCTGGACGGGCTCCTCGGGCCCTCCAGCTGACGAGGCAGGAAGCTGGACGGGCTCCTCGGGCCCCCCAGTGAAAACCGTCTCAGAACCAGTAGGCAGTGGAGCCCCTGGCACACACAGGACAGAACCAGCAGGTGCGGGGACCTCTGGCAGGCACAGAACAGAACCAGCAGGTGCGGGGACCTCTGGCAGAGACAGAACAGAACCAGCAGGTGCGGGGACCTCTGGCAGGCACAGAACGGAACCAGCAGGCGCGCGGGCCTCTGGCAGGGACAGATCGGAACCAGTAGGCACGCGGGCCTCTGGCAGTAACAGAACAGGACCAGCAGGCACACGGGCCTCTGGCAGGAGCAAAACAGAACCAGCAGGCACACGGGCCTCTGGCAGGGATGAAACCTGAGGCCAGATGGGCTCCTCGGGCCCTCCAGCTGGAGCAGATGCACGGCCAGAGGCAATAGGGACCCCTGACTGAGGGTGAAGATGAGTGGCTGATTTAGCAGATGACAAAGCTAATGATTCCTCCACTAACTGCGCTACTGACTGGGCTATGGACTGTAACAAGGTTTGGAGAAAGTCTGAATGTGGTAGAACCTGAGCTATGGACAGCGGGGGTGAAGACTGAACTTGAGATGAAAGTGATGGTGGTGGAGTGACTGGGCTACGGGTGGCTGCTGAGCAGGGGACACTGGACACTGAGCTACGGCCGGCTGCTGAGCAGGGGACACTGGACACTGAGCTGAAGGTGGCTGCTGAGCAGCTGGCTGAGCTGAAGGTGGCTGCTGATCAGCTGACTGAGCTGAAGGTGGCTGCTGATCAGCTGACTGAATAAACAGCCCCAGAATGAAGAGTTCCAGACAAAACAGTCCTAACTCCTGGGTCTGAAGGAATATCAGGAGCACAGTCTCTTGAACCAGGAGGAAAATACACGTTCTCAGAACTACTGTAAATGCCGGCAAAGCCACTTTACTTTGCACTTTTATTTTGAAGAGTACCTTAGCACTTCCTCTTTTATTGTGTCAGACTTCCTGTTCTGTTCTCGGTGAGGCGACGCAAACA
>NW_005187875.1:1996-4100 GCF_000239375.1 Pundamilia nyererei
CAGAAAGGTTGTTGTTAATTCATTTTATTAAATGCTGTAACATAAATAGTTTAAAAACTATTGATTTATGTCAATATCACTATTTGGGTTAATCAAAATAATTTTCTATAGTAAAATGCGAACATTTCTGCACTTTCTACTTGAATGTTTAATGGTATTTGTTTGTGCATCTTTATAGTTTTCACGGTGTGGTGCTGTGATGTGGAAATGCCGGGTGAGTCAGGCGGCACGATAATAATCCCTAACATTTTGTAGAACGCCTGTGCAGGCGTAAACTGGTTGCTTGCAGCCTCGTAGTAATCCTCCCGGGACCAGCTGGAGCGTTTTCTGTGAGACCGGGACGTCCGCGGGGAGGAAGCAGACGAGTGGGCCGAAGGGTAGGCTGCCAGCGAGGAACGGCATGTGAGCACACTCACATACGACACAGACCTTCACAATAAAACAGGAAACTCAGACACATGGAACCAGACAAGACATTGAACTAAACAGACAGATTCACAAACAGACGGGGTGACACCATAGACAGACAGATACAGACGCAGACCGAATATAACACGTAGAACTCAAACAATAGTAATAATCATGATAATAAATTGGAAAATGATAATAATAAACTTAAATCGCTGGGTCACCGACCCAGGACCATGACAGGGTATTGCACCACTTTAACAATGTAATAAATCTGCCAGCTGTTCAACACTCAATTCTCTCAAATTTATTTTACTCCTCTCGAATCTAGTCTATAAGTTTAACCCTACTATACTAAGCAGATGTTACATGTGTAAAACATGAATTAAAATAGGACCTGTTTAGTGCTATTGTGGAATGAGCAATTAAACTAATCATAACCACACTCGGGATCATACAGTTAATAAAGACAGTGTTGGGAAGGTTACTTTTAAAATGTATTCCACTACAGAATACATGGCCCAAAATGTAGTTTTTAACGTAATCTATTAAATTTCAATTTAACTTATTCTGAATACATTGGATTACTTAGTATATTGTCATGCTTTTTACAACCACGTGAATGTGCTATTGCTGTGGAATTTATTTCTATTACTAAAGACTTCTCGCCACCAAGCTAACATTCGTAGCTGGCATTAGCTAAGGTTAGTTCATAGACTGCTTTCAGAACTGCACATAATTATTTGCACCTAGCAGGTTGTTAATCCTATCCATCAAATCTAACAGTCTGCAGTCTATGAACTAACCTCAGCTAAAGTCAGCTACCAATGTTAGCTCAGTGGCGAGTAGCCTTCAGTAATAGTAATAAATCACACAGCAATAGTGCATCGAACATACTAAAATGGCACATAAGGTAGCTACCACAATTAAAACAAGGTAGTTGCAGTAGGTAGGCTAACATTAGTTTTTAGAAAATAACTTACTTCCAGATGTTTCTTTAGGTTGGAGGTGGAGTCTTTTGACGCTGAGAGCAGCTTGGTTGCTGGCAAACAGTTTGCATTGCACGGTCAGATTTTGCCCCTCCCTTTCTTCTTTAAATTTCCAAGTAAGAAATGCATTCCTGCCCGTGCACTGCTGGCTCTGTTGTGCTGGCTCCGGGTTCATTGTGTAACTGACGCCACCAACATTAACAAGACTCTTACATTAGAGCCTCTTTTGTGTGATTTGTTTTGGTTTCCGGCAATGGTGGAAATACCAAAATTAAAGAGGAGACAGAGAGGGGATAGCCTAACATATGAAACAGGAAAAGACAGTAATTTTTTTTTTTAATTATTATTTTCATGATCATCATTGAAGGAAATTTCCGTCCCGGGTTTCCTCCGTGGCGTGAGCGATAAGCAGAGTTTTGTCCTTTCCTTATAATACTCCTAATTATTCAAAGTAACACTCAGGTATGCCGTTCAGCTGGGTTAGTTATGACGTCGGGAGCAGTTAGGAGAACAAAGTGACAGAAACTGTTCAGGTTGCTTTCCCACAATCAACTCAAAGGTTTATTCATCAGACAACAGTATATACAGAAGAAAAAGAGGTTCGTGTGTCAGCAGGTTCTCAGTTCAAACCGGTACAGACCAAATAAGGAAACGTCTTCCTGCCTTCTGAGCAAAGAAGTATCCTTTGTGTAGTTTATCAGTTCAGC
>NW_005187875.1:5903-7962 GCF_000239375.1 Pundamilia nyererei
GGAAACGTAAAATGATTGGCTAGAAGTGTATCACAACTCAGGAAAAAAAAGCACCGAAATAAAGCACCGAAATGTGCGCTGCTTTTCGGTCTGGTTACTACCGTTTATGTCACCGGTACCCATCCCTATTTACAACATTTAGTAAAATATTTGTAACCTATTTATATTTAAAACACAATTTTAAATATTAAATCTAAATGTTAAATCTACATATTATATTTAAATCTAAATGTTAAATCTAAATATTACAGGAAACAAAATATTTAGCTAATACTTAGCTTGTATGGATCAACGGAAATAACAAAACAAAGGCTTTACGAATCCTGCGGCGCGAAAGTGTGCTGGTGGTCAGGTTGTGTCTGCTCTCCCCTGACTGTCCCTTCTCTGGGCATGCTGGTAAACTGAAGCAGCTCATGGCGGTGAGAAGCTGAAAACATCGGAAGATCCGTTTTGTTGGCCATCCAAAGATTCAGCAGTAGTGCACCCTCAGCAGCTGCAATCTCCACTTCACAATCGTCGCACCCCATGGCTGACAAAACGGATCTTCAGATGTTGAGCCGTACAAGCTAAGCAAATAAATTTGCAAGTTAGCTAAATATTTAGTTTCCTGCAACACTTAACATTTAACATTTAGAATAAAATATAATATTTAGATTTAACATTTAGATTTAGATTAAATATAATATTTAGATTTAACATTTAACATTTAAATGTAACATTTAAAATTGTGTTTTAAATATAAAAAGTTACAAATATTTTACTAAATGTTTTGAAAAATGACTCAAAAAAACATTTTGGTAAGGTTTGAGCTAAATGTTGAAAAATATTGCCATTAATTTCAGCATGTTTGTCTTTACAAACGGCACCCCATAGTTAAATGTACTGATTCTTATATAGCGCTTTTCTACTTTCCCGGCGCACTCAAAGCGCTTTATACAACATGCCACATTCACACAAGAACTTTCTACTATACTTTAAGTGTTTTCTAGCTAACATTCACATGGATGCATCTGAGTGTTAGTATGCCCAAGGGTATTTGGCATGTAAATATGGGGGAGCCAAGGGATCGGACCACCAATCCAAGTAAATTTGAAGTAAACTTATGAAGATGTGGCCAAATTTGGTTTTCACATTCCTATGATTTATTAGCTTGTTGCCACTTAAAAATTGCATTCTCATAGATTCTTAACTCGTGGCCTTGAGTTATTAAATTTGTGGCACCGCACAACAAACAAAAAACCTCCCCACTGGGATGGTGCCTAATATGCCAGATTACCAGCCCAGCCCTGGCTACAGTAATGCTGATGCTAAAGAGCATTTTCCAGCTGCGTTATGATCTTACACTATACCTGTCAATGAAGGTGGAAAACACCAACATTATACAACCCACCAGCCTTTGTATTTCAGAAGAATGGAGTGTGTACCAAACAGCAGGTCATATCTTTTTCCCAGCTGTTTTAATATTAAGCCCTTTTAAAAAGCATCTATTGCACAAACAAAGTCAATTTCACTGATCAAACAAGCTGTGAGTAAAACAGACAACAACTGTCCAAAACTAAAACTGAATTAACATCATGCACTAAATTTTAAACCTGTAATCTGATCTACATACATACAGGTTAGTTATTCAAGAATCAGTTATAAGTAACCTGTCCATGAAGGTTCTGATATAGCTGAGCCTTTTTTGTGCTGTATTTGCTCTGCAGTACTGCTTAAAATGTCCCTCAAATCTGTAGCACTTACAACTAGAGATGGACCGATCCGATATTACGTATTGGTATCGGTCCGATACTGACCTAAATTACTGGATCGGATATCGGAGAAAAATAAAAAATGTAATCCGATCCATTAAATATCACGAAAGCACCTCACAAAACTTGCAACACGCCGTAACTCGCCTCAGAACGTTAGCACGTCGGAGCAGCTGCTGTGGCATGCGGGACCTGTCGGTGGTCTGGATAGCATTTGGAGCTTCGCTAGCAACCCGGCATTTCATCTCCGACAAAGTTATCCCCGAGAGAAGTAAAGCAAGTGTGTAAGTCCATCTCTGAATGTTTTT
>NW_005187875.1:8797-10836 GCF_000239375.1 Pundamilia nyererei
ATGCAGCAAGATATTTAAAAAAAACAGTTTTGTTGATTAAAAAACACTATATCGGATTCATATCGGTATCGGCAGATATCCAAATTTATGATATCGGTATCGGTATCGGACATAAAAAAGTGGTATCGTGCCATCTCTACTTACAACATGCACATTTATTATTTAAGACAGAAAAACATTTTGCTTTCTTCCTCTCCTGTCCTGAAAAACCCTCACTTTCATTCATGTTGTCTGCATTTGATCATCTAATCAATGTCCCAGTGGGAATTTTGCAAGAACATTGCTCTGGGATAATTATTGTTCTTACTTTAAAGTTTCAACTGTCCAAAGATAAAATAGAAGCAGTTGGATTGAGATAGGTGCTCTGTAGTTTGAGCCGTAACAGACAAGCAACCATGATGATGAGATGATTAGTGATGCGTGTGATGTTGATGGACTCTGGACCTCTACTGTGAGACACAAGCTATAAGCTAGATGACAGTGGCTGGCTGAGAGTGAAATGGCTATCATCCTGTTAGTAAAGTGATGGCTCACCCATGCCGTCTGACAGAAAGTATTATTTCAGTTCAGTTCAATACAGTTTTATTTATATAACACCAATTCTCTACAACAGTTGCCTCAAGGTGCTTTATATTGTAAGACCTTACAATATTAGAAAGAAGCCCCAACAATCACACTATGAGCAAGCACTGGCGACAGTGGGAAGGAAAAACTTCCTTTTAACTGGCAGACCATGCTCAGGCAGGGGTGTGACCAGTTGGGGGAGAGGGAATAGGATTATGCAAGAAAGTAATTAAAAAAAGATAAAAAGTGAATAATAGACACCAGAAACCAGCTCCTATGCCAAAGCATATGAGTTTTAGTATACAGGCCTGAATTTAATGATAACGTACAAATACTGAACAGCTCTTTTTCACCAGGTATAATTAAATATTAGACAGAGGCCACATCATTGTCCCAAGACACGATATTCAGCTGGGTGACTGCTGACCAGTGCTGGGACTAACGCATTATTAGGTAACGCGTTACAGTAACTACGTTACTATTGTAGTAACGAGCACGGTAACTAGTTATTATGCCAAAATCAGGAACGCGTTAATCATTACTGGGATTTAGATAGCGTCGTTATTTGTTACTTCGTGTGGAGGCTATCGCAGAGCTTCCACTTAGTTAGTAACATTAGCAAGTGGTGGAGGCCAGCAGGTGGATGAGGGAAAGGGGAGGCAGGAGGAGGAGAGACCCGAAGCGGATGCCGTCCGAGTGTCAGGTGAACTGAACTTCAGGTAAGAAGTTATGACCTGCAGTCTATCTGGGTCAGATATAAACCAAGTTTAGGTGGAGTTTATTATCGTTGTGCTGACTTTTTCGTACTGGGTACTCGCTAGCATAATGTTCAGAAGGTTAATTATTAAAAAACGGAATCGTCTCGTATTCAGAGAAAATATTTCGTATTGAAGTGAAAAGGAACACAGTTTGTCCCGTACTTCAGCTACAATGGAAAAAGACACAAAGCTGGAGTTATTCTGTGTCTTCTTCTCTCATTCTCTCCCCCCCCCTCTCCTGTTGCTACTTCAATCATGTGTAGAATGTTTAGCTGATTTAGAGTTTAGAAATGTGTTATCATAGAATGTAGAACTATTGTAGAGACACTGATACTGCCCTTAATATAATAAAGGGCTCATTCTGTTGTGAACTTAGGAGTAGATTGTAGGAGACCCCTTCCCCACTGAGTGGAAATTCCCCAGAGGATGTTTGGGTGGGGGTCTCAACATTTGTAACTGGATAACTGTGGTCTGGAAGGGAGATGGGTTTTATGACCTCTAGGGAGTTACCTACACCCACAGTGTTTTAACGGTTACGCACACACATACACACGCACACTCACTCATGTGCACTCACACATACACACAGGTATGTGTACACAGTCACACACGAGCACTCACATAGACACGTGGGAACGCGCACATGTAGGCATTCATGTGCTCGTGCACATAGACACAGACAGAGTTTGCAGCACACCGTAGGGGGTTTTATGATGG
>NW_005187875.1:47692-58163 GCF_000239375.1 Pundamilia nyererei
AGTGCTCTACTGGTGTTATTAATCGTGGTGTTTGTTTAAAGTTACTCTGCTGCCTAGTGTGTTGTTTCACTAACGGATTTCAGTTGTGTTAATAAACCTTATGTTTGTCTTCCTATCTAACTCCTTGGTCTCTGGGCTCGTTTATGTTACGTCCGCTGCCGCCTAGCAGAGCCGGGTCGTAACAACAACCAGAGCCCATGTGGGTGTGTGTACTTCAGTGAGGTTGTATTTAAAACCTTCTATGTGACAAGATTTTATAAAATAACAGCATTTATACACAGTCAGGACCTTTCTGCTTGGTCCCAATCTTTCAAATAAGAAAAGGAGAGAACATAACTGCAGCCATTTGTGATCATTTGAGTGAGAGCATTTTGGAAGTAAAAGGACATTTTTTGTGAAGGGAATAGAAGTTGTTATGAGGCCAATGTGTCTGTTAAAAAGTAAGAAACAAGTTCTAAACAAGCATTGAACAAGCTTTTATTGAGTGAAGAAGCAGTTGTTAAGTGAGAACACTTGTTTACTGTTTCAGTGTTTTCACAGTTACTATTTTAAGTATTATTTAAAATGTATAAAAGTAATGCTGAACACTATCTAACATTAATTAAATATTACAGATAATAGTATTTTCATATTATGCAGTGTAAAAATATCTGCTTCTGCTCTCTTGAACTTACCATAAATACACTACATTGCCAAAACAGTACAGGTTCATCTATCTCTACACTCATAATGTTGGCCGACCCCTTGCAGCTATAACAGCTTTGACTCTGCTGGGAAAGCTTTCCACGATGTTTACAAACATGTTCATGAGAATTTTTAACTGTTCTTCCAGAAGCACACTTGTGAGGTCAGACACTGATGTTGGATGAAAAGGCTTGGCTCACAGTCTCTGCTTCAATTCATTCCAAAGGTGTTCTTTCAGGTTGAGCACTCTGTACAGGCCAGTCAAGTTTTTCTACACCAAATTCATTCATGTCTTCATGGACCTTGGTTTGTGCACTGGTGTGCAGCCACGTTTGAACAGGAAGGCGTAATCCCCAAACTGTTCCCACAAAGTTGGGAGCTTGAAATTGTCCAAAATGTCTCGGTATGCTGAAGCAATAAGAGTTTGTTTCACTGGAACTAAAGGACTGACCCTGCTCTGTGATTCTACATGTCCTACAAGTTTGTGGCTGAGTTGCTGTTGTTCCCAATCAATCACTTCCATTTCCCGACTGGACTTGTTGCACAGGGGCCATCATATCATATGAATGTTATGTTGAGTTCTGCTGGAAAAGGCTTTGACCTGCTAAGTGCTATGTCTTGAATTACAAGTATATTTAGGTTTGAGTTTTATTTTAATTTTATTTTAAATAATTTAGGTAAATTTGAGTTTTTGTTTTATCTTATTTTTAATAGAGCCAGCTACACAGGCTATACTGGTCTCTGAAGTAGTCTTAGCATTAACCCTCAACAAATGTGTTTTGGAAAAAGAAAAAAAAACAAACAAGAATTGTAACAAGGATAGAAAGAGAGGCCATATTTCCTTCATATAAACTTCTCTGCATTGGGTCTCTGTTTAATTCAGAATTCAATTTAAAATGTTTGTCACATATATATTACTGAGTGATTTAAAGATCATGTTATACAAATCAAACACTTCACTCTATGCAGCCTTATTTGTAATTCCCAGAGTTTCCAAAAAAAGAATGGGATGCAGGAGCTTCCAGCTATCAAGCTCCTCTCCTGTGAAACCACCCATTTTGGATTCAGGAGAAAGATTATAAAGATTAAGCTTTGTTACAAAATCAGTTTTACCCTGGTTCTTTTATTCCTCGTGCATCCAGAGATGACACCGGACTCAGTAGTCATTTTCACAAAATCTTTATTCATCTTTACTCATCTTTTACTCATCTTCATTTACTCATCTTCATTTATCTTTACTCTTCTTCATTTATCCTCATTTAAGCATGCACTTCTAGAAGGGAAGACGAGGCCGGTGTCCCTCTCCAAATCTTCACCCCTTTGTTAGTTACAGCCAGCTTTATAGAAACGACCCCATCATAAAACCCCCTACGGTGTGCTGCAAACTCTGTCTGTGTCTATGAGCACGAGCACATGAATGCCTACATGTGCGCGTTCCCACGTGTCTATGTGAGTGCTCGTGTGTGACTGTGTACGCATACCTGTGTATATGTGTGAGTGCACATGAGTGAGTGTGCGTGTGTATGTGTGTGCGTGACAGTTAAAAAACTGTGGGTGTAGGTAACTCCCTAGAGGTCATAAAACCCCTCTCCCTTCCAGACCACAGTTACAAATGTTGAGACCCCCACCCATACATCCTCTGGAGAATTTCCACTCAGTGGGGGAGAGGCCTCCTACAATCTACTCCTAAGTTCACGACACAGTGAGGCCTTTATTACTTAAAGGGCAGTGTCTCTACAATAGTTCTACATTATATTTTAACACATTTCTAAACTCTAAAATCAGCTAAACATTCTACAAATCCCCCTTTGCAGATAAAACTAAACTAAATCTCTCACCAGAATGTTTTCATACTGTGACTCCCCATTTCCCAAAAGTGGCATCATGGTGTCTGCCTTTGTATCAGATTCTCCCACAGCACAATTGATGAGTCTTACAAGGAAAGCTCTGATACAAGGCACACAACAACACCCACATGTCACTAATACTGCAATAAAACAAACAAAGAAACCATAATTGACATAATGAAACCTTTCCATTGCCCAAAGACAGAGGTCATCCACGCTTCCAGCAGGTCATCTAATCCCGAATACTCATACATTGCGGTGGACATCTTTAGGCCTTCCAGAACTCGGGTCACAGAGCTGTCAGGAACTGTGTTATTTGGAATGAAAGTACAATAGATATCCCCAAACATCGCGCAAACATACATATCTAACGCCATCCGATTTTGTACTGCCATTAAAGACGTTGGACTGAACTGTTCAGCAAGCCCTTGCATTTAATGACAGATCAAATGTATATGAGATTGTGGACCCTTTAACGTAGTCCAACGCTATACCGCCATAATAATCAAAACACTCATCTGATTTACCTGTTTCACTACGTTTGGTTTGCTTCACCGTGGCCTGTGATGGTGGAGTCGCTGGAATGGATTCAGGTCTGTCTCGGGGCACTTATAAGAAAAAGATTTAACACTAATTCATGAGTTACAGCGTGGAGGCTCACTAGGTTTTTCCTCTGGTGGAACTCCCATCCTTCTTTCAGGCCCTCAAGCTAAAGTAACAGTAAACATGCAACATTCCCAGTGATGTGAATTTTGGCTAGCACCAGAGAATGAGCAATTCATCCTTCAGCAGTCCAACCTATGACAGCCAAAATGCTTGAGCATGATGCCAGCCAGTAAAAGTCGCCCACACTGATATGACTGACATGAACAGAATGTTCTCCTATTATGGGCTTGTGCAGCACAGTTTCACAGTTGGAATTGGGCATCCATCAACAGCACAGACATTATTAAGAAATTCTGCAGCATGAAATCTAAACACTGAGGCATTTCAGGGCCTGCCCTGCAGACCTAAAGTGTGGGGTGATTTTTTTTTTTTTGTAGAAAAACCAGATTCATTTGTGTGCAGATTCATCTAGATAGTGTGGCAAACATATCTGCATCCTTCCTGTATCAACTGAGAATGTCTGAGAGTCTATAGCAGGGGTAGGCAACCTTTCTGATGATGAGTGCCATCTAAAATTTCCTCAGAAGTCAATGTGCCATATAATTGTGTTAGCAATAAATTTTATAACGCTCTATATTAACAATTACAAACTAAATAGAACAATTTTATAGAATTATATTTGTTCGCAGATGTTGGCAGCTATCAGCGAATAGTTATCAGCTATTTTGAAACAAAAAAGGACACTTTTTCTCCATAACAAGAACTCCATAACAGCAAATGAACTGTACAAAAGAAAATGGAAATGCTATTTAAGGTCTCCTCACAACAATGATAAGAAAAATAAACTGGGCCAATATGGCATGATTGTTAATACAGGGATACACATGTTAATCTGATCTTTGGTCTCCCACTCAGAGACACAGTTCTCTGACTGTCCAGCATTCAGACGGCTACCTGAGGACACTCATGTGAGAGAAAATCTGCTCACACAGATTTGTAGAGCCAAATACTGTCAATAAGGCCACTGCAGTGTTCTGAAGACAGTTAAACTTGTCAGGTAATGATGTCCAGCAGGTAAAAATGCAAGCTCCATGAACATGCACAACTATGGATTCCAGCTGCGTTCGTAGTTCTGCAAACTTCGACCCCCACAGAGTCGAGCTTTTCAGTTCAATCAGCTGCATTTCGATGTCCTCTGTGTCCAGGCAGTTAATGCGAGACAAACCCAGGTGCTCATTAAAGCTTTCTGGTTTGATCAAAAAAGAAAACATTGGTCCATACATCTGAAAATCCCGAAAACACATTGTGAATTCTGTCTACAGATGTATCCTGTATTTCTGCGGTGCTGATGCTGCGCTGAGAGGACAGCTCCTGAAACATTTGAAGTGTTGGAATGTGGAAATTTCAACATGGCTTAAAAAAACTGCCAGCTCACAATGTCCCTCTTACCAGAAGGCGAAGTTATTTTTAGCCAATTACAAGTTGAATCTGGTAGTTAAGATACCATGATTAATCCTTTAAGACCTACCATAGAACCAAGTCCGCCAGAGCTTATATTATAATTTTACATGCTGCAGTGCAATTTTTGGGAGTATGTCAAGTTGCTATACATCAATACAACCATAATAGCCCAAATTTTAATAACATGTATGCATTAAGTGCATAGTAATTAAATACATTGCAAAAAAAGTGCAATAAACTACAAAAGAAAAATTGAAAATCATTTTCGTTTTAACATATATTTCTAGTTAAAGAAATTTAAGAGGTTTATCCCTCAAAACTGTAAATACAAAAAAGTTGCATAAAATAGTTTACCACCACAGGAAATTTATTTTGAGTGTCTTCATAGTTTCATTTTTGAAATGCACCAATTTTTATATACTACAGGAAAAACTAAAATAAATATTACAGTGCAAATTTGCAAAAAAAACAGCATATGAATCAAAATAAACTATTTCCAGCAGTGCAATTGGAGTTCTAAGCATCCCAGCAACTATTCAGAAAAGCATAAAGTCAAACATAACTTTTAAAAACACCAGTATATGCTTATAAAGCCCTGAAGGTAAAAAAAAACTACATTTCTGTGGAAATGACATCACTTCCGGTTCCGGGCAGGGAATTGGGGACATTCAAGTGGTTTTTATGCAGTTTTTGCAAAGCTATATGTGGAAGGAAACCGTGACCTAGGGCAAGCTGATGGCATAAGATGTAAGTACAACTCCTCCGGTTTCATATGGAAAAAAATTTATTGCCCTAGCTTACGTGGTTCCGGTTCTACAGGGATTTTAAAATAGTTACGCAAAATGGGCCGTGCCCGCTCAGACCAGTTTTAAAGGGTTAAAAAGCGGCACAACTAATGGGTCTATGCGAACTAATTTGCAATGTGCACTGCTGGCCGGCCATTTATTTTTTAATGCATCTTCTCACATTAATTCACTGCGTGTCGTGCCCAGAGCTGGACTGTGAAAAAAAATCAACCGGGGCATTTTGACTACAGACTGGCTCACCAGGTATTGGATATATAGGTATAGGAAAAGCCATAAAGCCTTTGAATGAAAACAGATGCTGTTGTGACAGTGATGTACACTGTCTTGTTGGTATATGTATGATTTCTATACATTTTACATCAGATAAAAATTTTGGTTGTAAGATAATTATTTATTAAAAGCTAGACATTTTAAATGAGAATAAGAAAGAAAAGTATTTCTTTGTACCCCCCTTTCCCTGTTAATGCCCTACCTGGCCCCCTGGCAAAACTTTGCTAGACCCGCCCCTGCACAGTTACCAGCTGTCAGCTACTTAGAAAAGGATCCTGGTGTTATTTGCCTCTCAGAAACAGTTCATAACTTCCCTTCAACTCATTCACCTAAAAGGTAAACCTGTTTCTCAATCACCTGATTAGCCCTGATGATTCAGTAAGGACATCTCCTGGTTTCATCTTTCCCTCTCACCACATATCCTATCATATCTCACCCACTCATCCACATATCACATATCATGACCAGCAGCGTTTACTGTGGTTCCAGCAAACATCAGCTGATACTAGATATTATTAAATGGTAAATGGACTAATTCTTATATAGCGCTTTTCTACTCTCCCGGAGTACTCAAAGCACTTTATACAACATGCCTCATTCAACCATTCACACAAGCACTTCTAAACATTCATAAACATTCACACTCCAATGAACGCATCGGAGAGCAATTTGGGGTTAATATTTGGCATGCAGACTGGGGAAGCCAGGAATCAAACCACCAACCTTCCAATCAGTAGCTGGCCTGCCTGAGCCATAGCCACCCCCATAAATTCTAACAACAGCTGATCAATCTTAAACATGCTGCTGTTGTTTAGCGCGACATCCGCTGATTTCCTCTTTCTGCCGCAAAGTGGGAGATAAACAAACAAGAGAGATGGGACTTGCGACAGAAAAGCTGATCAGCTGATCATTGATCAGTTTCATGATTGAAGTTGCAACAGAAGAGGGAGGGGGAGGGAATGAGAAAAAAGAGGCAGCTGACAGCGTAAAGACGCTGAATAACTCCAGCTTTGTGTCTTTTTCCATTGTAGCTGAAGTACGGAATAAACTGTGTTCCTTTTCACCTCAATACAAAACGCGTAATATTTTCTCTTAATACGGGACGATTCCGTTTTTAATAGGATGGTTGGCAACTCTACTAACTAACCTTAGGAATAAAATAAAGTTCACTATCAGTAACATCATAGCATCCGTCCAGCAGTATATAAACTCCGTCATGCTAGCTATTACGCAGTATGAGTTATTGTAACTTACAGTAAAAAGTCATCACAACCAAAATAAACTACACCTAAACTTGGTTTATATCTGACCCAGATAGACTGCAGGTCATAACTTCTTACCTGAAGTTCAGTTCACCGCCTTCGGTCTCTCCTCCTCCTGCATCCCCTTTCCCTCATCCACCTGCTGGCCTCCGTGGAAGCTCCGCAATAGCCACTACCAAACAACTGAGTTATTTTTACACATCTGCCAGGATCTGGCCAATCCACCATCCCAGTATGCCCGACGCCCAGTCCAGCTATGGCCGTGCCATCAGCTAACCTTTCGCGTGCCAGCTGTGGCACACATGCCCAGGGTTGCCGACCCCTGATCTATAGAGAGACAGGGACACTGTTAATGTAAACGTATTATAGTGTTTGATAGTGTCTCCAGGATGGTGGAAAGCTTTTCATGTTTCATGATGGAATAAGCTTTTTTTTTATTATTAATGGCAGGATTGCCAGGCCTCACCATGTCAACGACAGGCCAAAAATATTGTTCTTGTTAAGTTTCTTATACTTTCCTTTTAATGGGTTGAAAAAAGAGTTCTCTAAGACACAAACTGCTGAAGTAAGACAAGTTATCATTACACACGAACATATTTTTCAGTGTTTTTCAAATTCAAATTTTATTTGTCACACACACACACAACCATACACAGTATGACATGGGGGTGAAATGCTTGTAGCTGTACAATGCCCGACCATTAAATGACACTTAAGAATTTACAGTAAAGAATGTGCAAATAGCAGAAGAGATTATAAAGATTATAAATTATAGGAATTGTACGATTATAGGAAATGTGTGGTGGTGCGTGTGGTGATGTGTGTGAGAGTCCAGTCTTATAGTGACGTGTGTGGGAGAGTCCAGTCTTATAGTGACGTGTGTGGGAGAGTCCAGTCCTACACCTGGTTCAGGGCCCGAATAGCCTGGGGGAAGAAGCTCCTCCTCATTCTCTCTGTTTTGGCCTTAAGGGAGCGGAAGCGCTTCCCAGACCTCAACAGTGAGAAGAGTCCATTGTTGAGGTCCATCATAACCTTCCTAGCTTTGGACTTGCACTGCTTGGTGTAGATGGACAGCAGGTCAGGGAGCACTGATTGAATGATGCGTTCGGCTGAGCGCACCACTCTTTGCAGATCTCGTCTGTCCTGGTTGGTGCTGTTCCCAAACCAGGTGCAGATGTTTCCCGTCAGGATGCTCTCGATGGTGCAGGAGTAGAAGTTCTTGAGCACCTTCAGTGGCAGATGGAAGTCTCTAAGTCTTCTGAGGAAGAAGAGACGCTGACGGGCTTTCTTAACCAGGGTGTTGATGTGGCAGGACCATGACAGGTCCGGAGTGATGTGGACACCCAGGTATCGGAAACTGTCCACTCTCTCCACTTGCGTGCCATTGATGATGAGGGGTTTGTAATTCCTCGCCTGCTCTGTAGTGAAGTCCACGATCAGCTCCCTAGTCTTGCTGATGTTTAGGAGGAGGTTATTCTCCTGGCACCAGGTCTCCAGGTTCCTAATCTCCTCCAGGTAGGCCATCGATGTTGATGCGGAGATCAGGCCCACAACAGCAGCAAACTTGACAATGGAGGTGGTGTCTGATGTGGCTACACAGTCATAAATGTACAGTGAGTACAGCAGGGGGCTTAAAACAACGCCCTGAGGCACTCCAGTGCTGAGTGAGATGGAGGGAGAGACTTGTTTTCCCACCCTCACTGATTGTCTGTGAGGGTGGGGTGTCTGTCTGTGAGGAAGTTGAGGATCCACTGACACAGTTCGAGCTGAGTCCTAGATCCCTCAACTTGGTGAAAAGCTTAGAGGGAATTATTGTGTTGAATGTTGAACTGTAGTCCACGAACAGCATCCTAACATAATTCCCTCTGCCAGTGTCTAGGTGACTCAGTGATGTGTGGAGCAGGTGAGATATGGCATCGTCTTTGGAACGATTAGTCCGGTAAGCAAACTGGAGTCGATGGTGGCAGGAAGTGAAGAAGTGATGTGATCTCTCATCAGTCTTTCAAAGCACTTCATCACAATTGAAGTCAGTGCTACTGGACGGTAGTCATTGTGGCAAGTGGGCTGTTGTTTCTTTGGAACAGGAACAATAATGGACTGTTTGAAGCACGTGGGAACCACAGCTTGGGCCAGGGAGAGGTTGAAGATCTCCGTGAACACCGGTGCTAGCTGGTCAGCGCAGGCTCTCAGAACCTGGACAGGGATTGCATCTGGTCCCGCTGCCTTCCTGGTGTTCACCCTTCTGAAGGTGTTCCTCACGGCATGCTCTGTGATGATGAATGCATTTTCTTCACTGGTGCACTCCGAGCGCGTGCAGCCGTTTGTTGTTTTAATTGCTGCGGCGTCGAAGCGAACATAAAACGTGTTCAGCTCATCAGCCAGTGAAGCATCGGCATTCATCATTGAAGAAGCTGGTCGTTTATAGTCCATTATAGTCCGCAGTCCTTCCCACAGGCTCCTAGAGTCGCACTGTCGTAGCTGTGACTCTAGTTTTTCCCTGTAGCTCCGCTTTGCCTTTCTGACCGTGCTGCGCATTTGGTAGGACGCAGCCTTGTAGGGGCTGAGCCTTGTAACAGTTCTTGAACGGGGTGTAGCAGTGGTCTAATGTCCTAGTGCCCGGGTGGGGCAGTTGATGTGCTGGTGAAGGTTGTGAAATGTCCATTTGAGATTCACTCTGTTAAAATCTCCCATAACAGTGAGTGCGGCATCTTGGTGAAGTGTTTGTTGATGTGTGAGAGCCTCATGTAGCTCACATAAGGCAGTGTCCCAGTCCACGTGAGGCGGAATGTAAACAGTGCAGGCAATGACCGCAGTGAATTCCCGAGGGAGATAGAAAGGGATCAAAAGTTCCAGATTGGGCGAGCAAGAGCGTGTGAGTGGGGAGATGTTTGTGCTGTCGCACCATCTGTTGTTCACCATCAAACACACTCCACCACCTCTTTTCTTCCCCGACTCCATTGTCCTGTCCATGCGGTAAACCGAAAAGAACCCCGTCAGTTCAATTCCTCTGGTCAGTAACTACATGAATATACAGTGGGGGGGAACTATTTAGTCAGCCACCAGTTTTGCAAGTTTTTCCACTTAAAAAGATGAGAGTAATTTTCATCGCAGGTATATCTCAACGATGGCAGACAAAATGAGAAAAAAAATCCAGAAAATCACATTGTCTGATTTTTAAAGAATTTATTTGCAAGTTATGGTGAAAAAAAAATATTTGGCCACCTACAAACAAGCAAGATTTCTGGCTCTCACAGACCTGTAAATTCTGTGAGAGCGGATGGTACCTGGGGTACAGAGTACGCTTGGGGAGTGTGATTGTGTGTACAGTATTTATGTCTGTCTTCGCGTTGGGTGAGTGCTGAGTAATTACATATGAGAGCATGAGGGTGGGAATGGATGTTTGTATCTGTGTGTGCCTGTTTGTCTGTGTCTATATGTCAGGTTGGGTATCAGACGCCACCTCTCTAGGGACATCTCAGGCCCTCCAAGGTATGGAGGCCTATCTCCCCCCACCACTTCCCCCTGCCAGTGGCAG
>NW_005187875.1:58466-60537 GCF_000239375.1 Pundamilia nyererei
TCTTTCCAGGAGAGTGGCACGGTTGCCCCTCCGAGGGTCTTCCTTGGTCTCTTGTGCTCTGAGGGCCTCTGGATGTCTGGAGCCTGGATCTCCTCCTACCTCAAACCACACTGTGGCGCTGTTGATCCTATGTGCTGCACAATAATATTCAATATTCAGTATTTACTGTTATATTCACATAGATCATCACGATGATGTTGTTTATTATATTGCTCTCTTTTTGGGGGTTGTTTTCTCTTTTTTCTTTCTCAACAGGTGATCCAGGTGATTGATATATGTATTTTTTGTCTGTTTGTTTTGTTGGTTTTTGTTTTTTACCCTTTATCACCATTCCTCTTCCCCGCTGTTTTTCTTTCCCTCTTTCTTTCTCCGTTTTCTTTACCCCAGTCATGTCTGTCCCTTGTGTAGCAAGTGAAATTAAAATAAAATAAACAATAAAAGCAAAGATGAATCAAATAGACCATTACGGCAAGGCCGGGATGGTCAGTGAGTAAATCCGTTGGGCATCTTTCTTTGCCTTTAGACAATAATTCTGATGGCAAAAGAACCAAACGGTACAGGCGAAAAAATAAAATAAAACAAAAGGAACAATAAATAAGAGATTGGGAAATATATTTGAATCTGTCGTACACAAAATGCTATGATTCACATAAATAAAAATAAAATAAAATGCATGATGGATGAAACTTTACATTACCTTATCAAGGCAGTCAACCCCTTCTTCGTTCTTTTTGTAGCCCTGGATCATAAGGGGCTTCCCTCTGTGGTGCTGACAGCGGGATCTTTGTGTAGCGTGCTCATCTGCATGACATTTCTATTGTTCTTGTGTGTGTGTCAGTGAAAGCACATTTTGCTGAGAGTGCCTCACTTCCAGTGTTGAGAAGGTTACTTTTAAAATGTATTCGATTACAGACTACAGAATACATGCCCTAAAATGTATTCTGTAACGTATTCCGTTACGTTACTCAATGAGAGTAATGTATTCTGAATACTTTGGATTATTTAACATATTATCATGCATTTTACAACTACGTGAATGTACTATTGCTATGTGATTTATTACTATTACTGGAGGTAAAGGGACCTCTGGCTAATACGTCGGGTTCGTGTCGGGCTCGTAGCCGAAAAATAGCTTTACTTTGTTGTGTGCTTGCGAGAGACAGAGAGAGGCCTTGAAAGGCTGCTGCAACGGAACTTATTGTTTCAGAGGAAAACACGAACAAAGCGTACAGTCGAGTCTTAATAGCTTACTTACACCTGGGCTCGTCAGGCATTTTTCTTGGCTACAGTGATTATTATTATATTTACATGCTTCCAGCTCCCGTTTTTGCTCGATGACAACTAGTACTTTTCGACTCTCCTTTTTCTACCACCTCGTGCTCACAGACACATAACGAGTATGGCAGTCCATTCTCCCTGCAGCACGGACTACACTGCCCATGAGGCTACATTCTTTAGAGCTATAACTGTAGCATTCTGCCTATTAGCTTAGCACAACAACGACAAAAAGGCGCTCTCTCACCCAGGAAACACGCAGAGCGAGAGCGTCACCCTGTAACCATGGCAACCGCAACGCTGCCGCCTGGAACTACTGTCAAACAAAACCGAAACAGTCCTGACCCGCCACAATATGAAACAGGTAAGTACCCCCGTGTAATCCATTTATTTCAACAAAGTAACTGTATTCTAAATACCACCTTTTTAAACGGTACCTGTAACTGAATACAGTTACTCATATTTTGTATTTTAAATACATAACCGCGGTACATGTATTCCATTACTCCCCAACACTGCTCACTTCCTCTGGTCAATACCTGTGCAGGGGGAAGTTCAGGCTTGCCCTGGTTTTTTTCATCCCTGCCAGTACTGGGTTTCCCCATGTATACCTTCATATTCCAGGCATACAGTGGGGCAAAAAAGCATTTAGTCAGCCACCGATTGTGCAAGTTCCCCCACCTAAAATGATGACAGGGGTCAGTAATTTGCACCAGAGGTACACTTCAACTGTGAGAGACAGAATGTGAAAAAAAAGCCATGAATCCACATGGTAGGATTTGTAAAGAATTTATTC
>NW_005187875.1:61913-62890 GCF_000239375.1 Pundamilia nyererei
GTACCTCTGGTGCAAATTACTGACCTCTGTCATCATCTTAGGTGGGGGAACTTGCACAATCGGTGGCTGACTAAATACTTTTTTGCCCCACTGTAGCTGCTCCTTGCATCACATGCTGTCCAGATGTTTATTCCACATTTCCCTGGTTTGCTTGGAATGTACACCTTGAAGGAACAGCGACCTCTGAAAGGAACCAGGCACTTATCAACTGTCACCTCAGGGCCTGGATTGTACATATGTGGTAGGCGCTCCAGCCACCTGTCCCAAATGTTCCTCATGGCAGCCAGTTTGTCATTTCTCCAGCGAACAGGTCTTGTATCTCTGTTATCAAATTGAATAATTCTTGAAAGGACATGAAACTGTTGTAAGGACATAGTTACCCGGAATATAGGTCGGCCAGACTCTGCATCCCACAGACTTTTTGTATCCTCAATGTTTGAGCAATATACTCCTGCTAAAATTAACAGGCCTATGTAGGCTTGGAGGTCTAGCAGGTCGATTTCTCTCCAGGTGTCCCCAAACCCACTTTTTCCTTCTAGGTTTTTCATTTCCAGTATAATTCCCTCAATTGACTCTGGTAAAACGAACTTGAAGCTGGACTTGATGTCATCCACATAAGTTATTGGATACCGTGTTGGCCCTGGCGTCATATTTATGACTTCCACTCTCGCTCTACTTCCTCTGACCTGGGGGGATGAAGACCAGAGCAAGTGTCCACTCTTGGACTGAAATGTCTCCTCAGGTGCCTGTTCTTCAGGTGCCGCTCCCTCTCCATCTGTACACTGGTCAGTCTCCTCAAAGTCTGCATCAAAATCTGTGTTGTCCTCCACTTCTGACACATCCTCCTTTATCTCTGGTTCAATTTCAGTGCCCTCTTCATCATGTCCAAAAACCTGGACCAGAACCTCTTTGACAGATAACCACCTGGTCAGTTGCCTGCTCATTGTGCTCAGAGAAAATGGAGTGCAAGGCAAACA
>NW_005187875.1:64541-68118 GCF_000239375.1 Pundamilia nyererei
TAAATGGCACTGCACCTTCTTACCTGTCAGAACTCCTTAGTACTTATCGCCCCAGGAGATCTTTGAGGTCAGCCGACCTGATGCTTTTAGATGTTCCCAGGTATAAATTAAAGACAAAGGGAGAGAGGGCGTTTGCTGTGGCTGCACCCAGACTGTGGAACAGCTTACCTCCTGACGTCAGACTCTCCAAAAGCCTAGAAACTTTTAAAACCGCTCTTAAAACTCACCTCTTTTAATTGGCTTTTAGAAAGGTTTAATTTATTTGTTTTATTTATTTTTATTTTATTTTTATCAGCGAGGTGTTACTACGAAATTGTGTTCTATTGTATTTTTATCTGTATTTACTGTACAGCACTTTGGTCAGCCTTGGTTGTTTTTAAATGTGCTCTATAAATAAACTTGACTTGACTTGACTTGACTTGACTTGACTTGACGTGATAGTTTCAAACCCTGGCTCCAATACTGTGGAACGGTTTACCCTCCTCACTACGCACCATCGACACGGTGGCCTCTTTTAAAAAACACCTTAAAACTCATCTGTTTAGACAGGCATTTGGGTAATGTTAATGCGTAATATGTTGTTTTATCTCATATTTATATTGTACTATTGCTTGTTTGATATGCTTTTATATTTCCTCTATGTTGCTATATTGTTTGTTTGACATGTCTTCATGTGAAGCACTTTGTAACAGCGTTTTTGTCTTAAAAAGTGCTATATAAATAAATTTTACTTACTTACTTACTTACTTACTGGTTTTTCTACACAGGATCAGTCTCTTCCTGCTGTTCAGCAATATTCTGTAATTTTTGCTCAAACTGTGTCAGTTTTTTAGCTTCTCCTGCACAGTCCCCCACCCAGTGTGGAACACATTGCTTTTCTTGCAGCGAAAGGGAAAACAAGCCAGCAAAGGGGTTAAAGCGATAATCCCACCCCCACAAAGCGCCTGAATAACGTCATATTTTACTACATAAGCCAGCAAATCCAAACCCGACTCTACACAATTAACATCAGCTACCAAAGCCGGCAAATAGAAGTGACACAAAAAAGGAGCTTTACACCATAAAGTACTACAGAGATAGATTTGTGGCTTGAACTGAGCTCAATACTAATTAATCATCCTGCACACTCTAAGACTAATCTAAATACAATGGCTAAGCTAGTTCTAATTCCAGTGTTGCTAGAATACAGTAAGTGACAGCACAAGTATAGTTGCTGATGTCTTGTTCATGAAGGCTGAAGCAGAGTATGTTGAGAGGGTAGCAGCACTTATTGGCTTCATATCCACATCGCAGGTGACCCTGTGCTCTTTGTTGAGCAACGAATCAGAGACCAGCATGGTAGTGATAAATAACTGTTAAAAAACTGTGTCTATATTTGATTGTTTGTAGTTGTATTTGATTATCAAGAACAAATACAAGTAAAAATAATCCACATACATTTGGAAATACACACTCACACACACAAATAAAAAACAACTATGTCAAATTATGTTGACTTGACAGGGCGTGAGACGTTTTCTATGCTATACTGTAAGTGTGTCTATTAGCAAAGACGTGTATAAAGTGCTTTTGCATCTCTTGATGTCGGATGATTGATTGACTGAGCAATAAGTGGAGAGTGAAGAAAGAGGTGAATCACTGGAGAAGTGTGTCTAAGGAGGAAAAAAGAAGTGATTGATAATAAGCCAGATAAAGGGAGAGTAGACAGGGAGAATGAGAAAGTAAGAGAGTGAGCAAGAGAATGGCGGTAGTGATTGATTGACAAGCTAAAAGTCAGGAGACGGCATGGCATGAGAAAAAAAAATGATTGGAAAGACAGAGAGGACAGTGATTGAGTGGAAGAATGGTACATTAAAAGGATGAAAGACAGTGAGATGGGGGTACTGGAGATGGGATGGCTCTGAGGGAATGTAAAAGGTGTGTGTGTCATAGGACAGTAGAAAGGTATGGTTTTATTAAGCTGTGATTGATTGCACTTGAGGTTTACCAAACATTCCAAATGTCATCAAACATCCAAACTTTATTCAATATCTCCGCTGCGTAGAGAAGCCTTTATTTTTAAATTCTAATTCTGCATGTTTGATCATATTTTTAATAAGATATCTGGATTTTATTTATTTTTATTTTTCGCTTTGGTGTTAAAAAAAAAACAGTCACTCTACATTCAGAATTGTTTATCAATTAGTTACAACAATCAGACTGCTCAATGGTGAAGTGAATTATATACAAACATTTCATTATGCTGTGATGTTACCTTTACAACACCCAGGTAAACCAGAAGAACCACAGCCCTTCCCAACTGCAGCAGTTTTAACTCATACACCCCACCACAGAACAGTTCAGGAAAAGCCCCCAAATTTCAAGAGTCCAAGGCTTTTACCCAACCACTAAACTCTGTACATCCCAATCTGTTACTAACATTCTGTTGCCAGAACGAGGAGGAGGTGCCAGGCTGTTGTGTGCTGCTCAACCCACAAACACATCTTCCGTACAAATGTCGCACTATTTTAGAGAAAATAAACAGGCAATGGTACAAGACTTATTGCCAAGAAGCATCTTGACAAAAAATATATAATCGACCTGTGGCGTGGGTGTGGTCTCTGGCCAGCTGCAGAGGAGGGTTGACGCAGTGAGCTCCCGGGGCGGCACAGGGGCGGGATGAGCAGGTGTACTGGGATCTGAACGTGATTGTGACTCTTTATGTTCACAGTGACAGTCGGAGCGGGAGGAGAGCAGACTTGACAGCAGAGAGCGGGAGTGTCTGTGTCCAAGTGAAAGACGAAAAGCACAGTTACAAATAAAAGTTCTGCTGTCATCACATTCGTGTCCAGCATATGCTTAACGGGTCAAACGTCACACGACCAAACTAAACTGTACTTATTTTTTGTATCTTCTCAGAAAATTAAGCACGTTGTTCTACCTTTAGTGGTACATCAGCTTGTGTCTGGTGTGGCATCCTGCAGTACTGTTGATAAGTAACATCATTTAGGTGTTTGAGAGGGATCACAAGTAACTGCCCATAGGTTGAGAGTACAGCTGCCTCAGCATCTGGGTGAGCACTTTTGTTCACAGAGCAACTATAGGTTGTTCAATGTTATCAGAATGATTGTGTAATTGTGTCTCAAAGCTTTGCAAACAATGCCAAAACTCTAGCTCTGTTCTGTTTTTCTATACTCAGTGTAGAGTATAGAGTGGTCAATATTCAGAGTAGGGTGACACACTGAGTACTCTTTACAGCCCTGCATGTTCTTGTCCACAACAATATTGCTATTTTACTGAAATAGAGCAAAACTAAACTGTACTTAATGCATTGAAAGAAATGCAATAGGCCTGTTGTTGAATTTACATATAGACACTTCACATATCTGACATGACTAATTTAATTTGTCATTTTAAACATAATTTAGGCTTGTAATTTACAAGTATTGTTGAAAAAATTTTCAAATCTTAAGTCTGTTTATTGAGGTACCATTTGTTTGCCGGTATATACAGTGGGGCAAAAAAGTATTTAGTCAGCCACCGATTGTGCAAGTTCCCCCACTTAAAATGATGACAGAGGTCAGTAATTTGCACCAGA
>NW_005187875.1:92396-99944 GCF_000239375.1 Pundamilia nyererei
TTTATAGCACTTTCCAGCGTTAGTTCTGTTTCTCTCAACAGTTTCTCTCGGAGCTTCTTCTCATTAGTTCCAAACACTATTTGATCTCGTATCATTGAGTCTCTGAGATCACCAAAATTGCAGGACTGAGCTTTGATCTTGAGGTCTGTGAGAAAAGTATCAAATGACTCACCCTGATGCTGTAAGCGTGAGCGAAAGACGTATCTCTCGTATGTTTCATTTTTCTTTGACAGACAGTGCTCGTCAAATTTCTTCATGATTTCATCAAAGTTATCTTTGTCCTCGGGCTGAGCAAACACAAAAGTGTTGAAGACCTCTATTGCTTCTGTGCCGGCGATGGTGAGCAGCATGGCTATTTTCCTTTCATCTGCCCGTCGATCTACTCCGACAGCTGCAATATACAGTTTGAGCTGCTGTTTGAAAGTCCTCCAACTTGCATCCACGTTTCCAGTCAGTTTCAACGGACTTGGCGGTTTTATTGCATCCATCTTGTTGCGTTGCTTCTTTTTCTTAACCCGACTCCTGGTACCATGTAATGTTCTTATTCTTCTATGAATAAAACATCAAGAATTGCTCCTGGTGCTAGCTTCAGCTAGCTGTTTATTATTCCTTCTAACACGATAACTTCTTCTTCTACTCTGTACATCTTATTGATTCCAGAGCGCCCCCTGTGGGTAGCTTCAACAATAACAACTATTATTACAGAAATTTCTCATAGTCCTAGCCCTGTGTTGAGATAAGCAGCATTATCGTGGCATGTTTTTTTTTACATGGGGGGAGGGGGCAACTGTACTAACCAAATAAAATATGCCCTTTTTTAACTGAACCAAATGTTTAAGTCGTCCAGTCCCACAACCTTTAGTATTGGGCCATTTTTGGTTGTCTTTCAGTTTTCCTAACTGGCCCTGACTATACATTTAATCATTAAAAGCTTTTCTGCACTCTCTGCTGTTCACACACACTTAACTAGCATTTCTGCTTCCACTGTTTCCACACAACATACAAACACATAGCCTGGCAGTTTTCAGTGGTTTAGTAACATTTTAGTCTGGAATATTTCAGCAATTAGCACACACACACACACACACACACACACACACACACACACACACACACACAGGTGGATTACTATTACCACAGTTTTGGAACCTGAAGCTTGCACCTATTCTTTCTGGCTGTTAACAGATCAGACTCTTTTTAGGCTTAAATGAAGAATACATTTTGTGCTTCTCTGAGAACACAGAGTGAACACATACATCCATACAAACAATATCTTTTCAAGTCCCAGAGTTCCCTTCCCCTAAAGGTCCACTCTCATGTACACGATGTGATTACAAAATTTAGTGCAGCTGCTATGTTTAGCCCTCCTCTGACCACTTGAATTGTACTCTGTGATTTTAAACACCAAACCAGAACGCAAACATCAGCTCTGTTTCAAGCTGACCTGACTACAACTGGATGGCTGCATAGTCCACAGTTTCCATGGTGAAAAAGGCATCAATGAAACTAGCAGAATGCATGTTATGATTGAACAAAGCCAAAATTTTGATCAGTTTTATATTGAGGAAATTAGCCCTTTATTTTGAGCAACTGGAATAAAAGGAAAGAAAGATTTTCTAGGGAAAAAGTAATGAAGTGTAACCTTTCTGTATTTTACAAGATTCACCTGATCTCTTCAGCTAATTTCTGGCTCCATCTTTTCATTGTTGGAGTCTTCTTGCTGTACAGTTCAAAGTAATCATTATTAACCTTATTCATCTTTCTGTTGACTGTTTACAAATGTTCATCATGTTTGCAGAGGACTAGTTTGGATTGGGCCTAAAGTTTTGGACATGTAAACTCTTGTATGTTGACGGTATTCCAGGGTCCAGATATAATAATCCCTATCTTAAAGCACTTCATAACCACTAAAGACATACAGAGCTATGGTTTTTGCAAGAATCACGTGAAGCATTTTTAGTTGTATGGACAGTTGACCATTTGAGGCATGGCAAGTGGATCACAAGCTAATTCTGGCAGTTGTTAAGTGTAGCAATGGAAACACAACCGTGTTCTGATGAACACAGTTTGATTTTCCATTCCAAAACCTGGACTGTGTCTATAATATTTGTAAATGATGATATTAAACCATGTTGGGGTATTTTGGGTCACGCAGAAGACATTTATTCAAAGCACAAATGAAGAACTACTCTCAAAGGAAGCTCATTTAAAGTTTTGAAAAGCCCCATTTCCAGCATAAAACGTATATTTAAGCCTTTTTTCAGTGCATCCAGAAAGTATTCACAGTACTTCATTTGTTCCACATAGCACCATGTTCCAGCCTAATTCCAAAATGGATTCAATTGGTTTTTTAAGCTTAAAAATCTACGTACAGTACTCTATAATGACAAAGTGAAAAAAGTCTGTTTGGAATTCTTGACATTAGTTTCTAAAACATGAATTTTGAATCATTATCAATCAGTATTCCTGTCACCTTTTGGAGACGTAGAACAGCAGAATGATTCTGCAAAGTGTCAATGAACCTTCTAAAAAATCCCAACCTCCCTCTACTCCTCTCTCCTGTTTCTCCTCCACACTCTCCTTGTCTCCTGTCCAAACCCTGCTAATCAGCCTTGACATTTTATCACTTAACAAAATAATTTAACCTCAAAAAGAGAAGCGGGAGACAAAGGGAAAGTGTGAGAGACTGACATTCACACACACCATTAACGTGTGAGGCAATGTGACCGAACTTGTTGTACACCCAAACACCAGCTACTGAGTATTGCTACTATGTAGTGTAAAATTCAAGCCATGCAAGCTTCACAATGAAAGACGTTAGTGCATCTATGAGTAACTGTGTGTGTGTGTGTGTGAGAAACGTATAAATGAAGAGAGAGAGAGAGAGAGAGAGAGAGGGGGAGAGAGAGGGGGAGAGAGAGGGGGAGAGAGAGAGGTCATTCAGAAAAAACTGGGCTAACAGGATGATTATTACTCCTCATACCTGGAAAAGAAGAATCAGTAAGAAATATAAAACCAGTATTTAAAACAAAGAGTTTGTTTGTTTTTCTCTAAAATGTGGGGTTGGTTGGTGGTAATCACAGATCATGACGCTTAATTCAGAAAAATACTTCCTAGTCCCCTGCCTGAAACCTCATAACTTCACCCTTCTTAACCCTATGCTGCAACCTTCTATGTCATTCAGTTGTTGCATTGGCCCACTGTGTAGTTATATTTGTCGGGAGGGCCTCGTCAGCTTACATGGAAGGTTTGGTGTAGGGTTAAAATGGGTTTCCAGTTATATCGTAAGTTATGACGCAGACTTCCATCAGAAGTCTAAATGAGACATTAAGATGCATTAGGAAATATAGTTGAAATCAAATATAGATTTTATATAAAAGATGGACATGGCCACAATGATATCTAGTTTCAAATTAGTTTCTAGGATCTCTATATTGGAGCCAGCAGTCACAGTATTTAGGCAACTGTTAGGTTTTAACCTAGTGTTTGCAAGCTTGGTTAGCAGCAAAACAGAAGCACAAATTTCTTTTGATAGTCTATTAATCACAGTGGGCTGTGTTATCATACTGTACCTGCTGTACAGGCATCTCCTAACACCCTCTAGTTTTGATATGTGTCCTGGTAAAATCATGGAGCTTAGATCACTCTCAGGCTTTATTTGCAATGATTGCAATACAAGCATTTATAAATTTGTGTGTTTTAAGCCAAGCTGACAGATTATCTAAAACACAGCATACACTCACAATCTACACACTGTTCAACCCATCTGTCCTCACAACCTGGCAAACACAACATGATGCAAGGGCTATGTGTATATTCTCTGAGCAGGCAGACAGGACAAGTTAACACCGCATTTAAAAAAAAAAATAGATTTTTGGCCCTGTAAACACCTGCAGAGTTAACTGATTCTCATAAGTTAAGGGTTTCTTACAGATTGTGAAGCTGACACTTATGGATGCCAGAGAAATCTCAGAAAAAAACCCTAGGGAGCAACGAAATGGAGGTAGAGCTGGGGGCGCAACCATAATTATTTGACAGAGGTGTGATTGGTTTGAATTAGAATGTGAATAAGAGCACATCTCTTATGTGCTGGCACAAATCAAATGAAGAAAATCTAAGGTGATTGTCAATAAAGTAACAACAACAAAAACAACAATACTACTAATAACAATAATGTACCTAATATACTCCCAGCACTTAGAAATATTGAGACAATCAGTACAGCACAATGAACTGCATGTTGAGTCATCACCAACACTAAGGAAGCTGAAAAAGTAATGTCTAGTTGAAGTTACAAATAATCTTGAAAATCTAATCAAATAAATCTACTGGGGTTTTTTTCACTTCTGTCACTACAGGTTAGACCATAACACTTCTACAGACAGCTGTAAAAAAAAATCATAAAAAATGGAACTAGTCAATGGAAAAATGAAATAAATCAAAAGACAAATGACCACTGAAAATTATCTGCTGATGTCTTGGACCTTATTCCCCAAGATTCTTCTCAGGGTTGCTGGAAGCCAAGGTAGTGCAATCCAGACTAAGTATCTGATAGTTACCGCATTTCTACGATTATTAGGGTTAAGTACAATAACCTTAGTTTTATATGAATTCAGAAAGAGGAAATTATAAGTTATCCAGGCCTGTATGTCTTTAAGACAGTCTAGTAGTTTAAGTAGTGTGTGTTATCTGGCGTCATGGATAGATGAAGTTGGGTATCATCTGCATAACAATTAGAATGTAGTGTATGCCTCCTAATAATACTGCCAAAGTGAATTTGCATTACTGCAATACAGCATTACCTAATAATGCAGTAATGAGTAATGTCTTATATATTGCTTTTCTTGAGTAACCTCCAACACAGGTGGTTGATCAGTGAGTCATCTATATACAGAAGGGGCCTCATGGTTAGTCCTGAATCTGTATCTGTATATCCTCTTTGTAGTGATAGCAATAGAGGCAGTGTATCAGCCTGTTGTATTCAGCACTTCATGGAGACCTGTGAGACTGCCTTGGATTTGGGCTCCAGTACTGAAGCACGTGCACACACATACACACACATAGTATAGATAGCATATTCTCAGACTGCGCCTGGAGGCGACTTTTGTTGTGATTTGGCACTATATAAATAAAATTGAATTGAATTGAATTGAAATACTAAAGAACAACGAACAACCATGATTACTATAAAACACTTTCTTTGTGTGTGTGTTTTTTAATTAAAAATAACAACCACTTTTTTGTCCCAAATGGTTAGTTGAGTCCCCAGAATAGCAGTTTGTTAATAGATGTGCCTATAACATGAGGAATACCGGTATACATATACCCACACATTACCTCAAGTTGACCAGCTGAAGAATAAAGACAAAACAAAAGCCATTTTACATTAGGGAGATGTGTGCATACATATACCATGCAACAACACACACACAGCTCTCCAACTACTTCACCTAGACACAATAACACAGTACAGAACTTGCAGCTATTTAACTGATTTTGTGATGTGAAATGGTGCTCAAGCCCTTGTTATACTATAAAATAACTAAGAGAGTACATACATTTTTAGTGAACTAAGCTAATTAGTCAATAATTTTTAACGTCTAGATCCAAAGTGTTCTACATTGTAGTGAAACCTTAAGTCTATCCGTCTGTCAACACTACATATTGAGCTTTTCTCACTATTTTAGTATTTCAGTTCTGACAGGTTTGCTATTATGTGTCTTTTTGTAGTGCTTAGTGTAGAATATTTAGCTGATTTAGAGTTTAGAAATGTGTTAAAATATAATGTAGAACTTTTGGAGAGACACTGACACTGCCCTCACTATAATAAAGGTTGATTGTAGGAGTAGATTGTAGACCTCCCCCACTGAGTGGAAATTCCCCAGAGGATGTTTGGGTGGGGGTCTCAACATTTGTAACTGTGGTCTGGAAGTGAGAGGGGTTTTATGACCTCTAGGGAGTCACCTACACCCACAGTGTTTTAATTGTTATGCACACACATCCACACGCACACTCACTCATGTGCACACACATACACACAGGTATGCGCACACATGCACACACGAGCACTCACATAGACACAGACACAGAGTTTGCAGCACACCGTGGGGGGTTTTATGATGGGGTCACTTCTATAAAGCTGGCTGTAACTAACAAAGGGGTGACGATTTTTGCAGAGGGACACTGGCCTCGTCTTCTCTTCTAGAGGTGCATGCTTAAATGAAGATGAATAAAGATGAATAAAGGTTTTGTGAAATGACTACTGAGTTCCGGTGCCGTCTCTGGAAGTTTCGACGAATAAAAGAACCGGGGTAAAACTGATTTCTCAACATTAGCAAAGAGTTAGTTCTCATTACTTTCCCATACTGAATATTTATGGTCAAAACTAAACACATGTTTAGTTTCCAGTTGGTCCTACCCACATAAGACCATCCACAAGACCCCAATAGGCACCGGAAATTCAGATTTTTTGATCTGACATTCTTTCATTGTCTCAGCATATCCTGGTCTGAATGAGACTGATATCAAAGGATCATATTTACAACAAATCAAAATCCCCATAAAAAGTCTTGAGATTATTTGTGAGGACTCTAGTGTGTGTGTATGTGTTAGTCCCCATAGGGAAATAGTTCCTCTGCATTTAACCCATTCACCCAGTGGGCAGCCACCAGTGCAGCGCCTGGGGAGCAGGTGAGCAGCTCTAGGCAATCACTTATAGGCTTGGAAATGATGGATGAAACCTAACTGAAAATCTCCAGGGTCAGTTTGGAAGATGTATTTTTAAAGTTGGATTACTGTGCATTAATGGTGACTCTGAGAGCACAAGAGCACAGGGCCAATATTGTCATAAAGCACTGGCTAGAGCAATTCTAAGGTAGGTGTGCGTGCGTGCGTGCGTGCGTGCGTGCGTGCGTGCGTGCGTGTGTGTGCATGTGTGTAACGTGCCCTGGTTACTGCACCCTCACTGAAAATCTGCTGAAGACCTTAACTGCAAAGTCTGAATTTCGGTGCTCCATGTTTCTTTTTCTTGTTGTTTTCTCTTGTGACAAATCCAGAATAAGCAGCTTGGGACTTTTGCCAGGAAAAAGACAATTGTCAATGGTTTTGAAGGCCAAATTGTAAGAATGAGACATGGAACCTTCACCAAACTGGCCTTCCTTCCCTTTTCTCTGAAGTGATCCAATTGGTTTTCCCAGCCATTCAACAAAGATAAGACTACATTACCAAAGGACACGGCATGGCATCGATAATATGGCAATGTTGCTTTGCAACATGAAAAGCATTTATAACTGGGTTGGACATTTGAATTTCCAAGTATTTCAGTGACCCCCCCTCAGCCAAAGGACCCAAAATGCCAGGCAATATGACATACATGTTGCCTGGATCATTTGTATGTGGTTGATATCTGGAGTTCAACAAAGAGACTACAGTGGGGCAAAAAAGTATTTAGTCAGCCCCCGATTGTGCAAGTTCCCCCACTTAAAATGATGACAGAGGTCAGTAATTTGCACCAGAGGTACACTTCAACTGTGAGAGACAGAATGTGAA
>NW_005187875.1:100188-102057 GCF_000239375.1 Pundamilia nyererei
AATTTTGTGTTCTCCATTCTTTAAGCACCGGTTCGAGCACCGTTTAAGCACCGGCACCGTTTCAAAAGTACCAGTTTGGTACTGGTATCGGATAAAACCTAAACGCTACCCATCCCTAGTGCTAGATGTGATGTAAAGTGGATGGTCAGAAACATTTCATGATGTTAGTACCAACCTGCAATCTTCTGATTAAAACACTCAGACAGTTATTTTGTTGTGAGGAGAACAGATCTCTACTTGCAGACTCTCTGTAGAAAGTCTGTGAGCTGCTATTTGTAAAGTTTATTGTTGGAGGAACTTTGTGGTTTGATTTCCAAGACATCAAAGATTAAATAAATCTCTACATAAACACATTAACAAAACCTCAGATAATCAATTAATCAAACTTCTGTTCTAAAACTCCACTTTCACAACAAAAATGGGGGCTGCAGATGATACTGTGGTTTTATCAGAGAGACACAGCAATCAATAATCCTGAATTAACATCTATGGCAGATTTCTATGAAAATAATGGTGGTATGAATGGAGCCTCCAGGGGAGAATAAAACTTCACACTATGGCAGTGAGCTGAGTTTTTCAATCGTTTTTGAAAAATTTATATATATTATTATTTACTTATAACTTATTATTATTTATTTATTTAATGCAATTTGCTCATGATTCTATACATGCAGATTTTGTGGTTATTGAAACAGAAGTTTATTTGGATGAGAATAATAAATAAGTTTTCACTAACAGAACAGAAAAATCATTCATTAAACTTTATTGATCCCAAAGGTTGTCCCAAGTTTTATCATTACCCCTATTACCACAAATTATCAGCAATGAGTGAGACAGGCTACTTAATTTTACCTTGTATTTATTACTGATTTTCTCTCTATGCTTCTCCACACATCACATGTCACATATGTGATCATTCACACTACCTGGTCTCCCTTACAATCTGTTGCTATTTTATGTCTTGTTTGTAGGCACCATAGAACTGGTGTAGCTCGTATCAGTGGAACTGCAACTGATTATGTAGCTGTGAGGGACCAACTACAGCAGAACTACAGTGAATCCCTCAAAGCCTCCATAAATCCATTCTGCAGCATAACTGGAGACTGAGAGCAGCACTTGAGGGAACCAGCAGATGGAGCTCACCGATCGATGTTAAATATTATTCATGAATTATGGAGAATATTTAACAAATTAACATGAACCTTGATGCTCCATAAAACAACTTGAGTATCAGTCAGACTGGAGTCCAGCATCTAAACCAGGTTCTCAAATCAGAGCTCGTTTTATAGTTTGATTATGAGCCTGTTCAAAGTTCACAAGAAAACTGAGTTTTACGAAACGTCACATTACAGTCTGATCTCCTCTGCTAAGGGGGACCAAACAGTGGCAGATGTGACATAAAATGCAGAATGAAAAACATTTAATGAAGCTGGTAACAACCTGCAGCCGTCTGAAGACACTGACACAGACTGTTCGTCTGAAGAGAAGAAAGTAAAGCAAATATCTACTTGTGGATGTTGTCAAGTTTATTATTAAAGTCACATTATGTTTTTGAGTCTTTATCCAATGTATCACAGTCTTCATCTGTTCTCTGCAATAAACACACTAACATAGAGCAGCTGCTTTGTGATGAAGCCAAAACCTGAGAGACTCTAATGAATCAAGGTTTCACTTACTCAGCTCCTTCCAAAGAACTTCTTCACTCTTTGGCTCTCCACTGTGTGGACCACGTCTGTTTAGAAAAACAGAAAATCCTCTGCTTCTTCTCTGTGATCTGGCTGCCGCCACATTGAACACTTTAAACCATAAGAGAGTCTTAAGATGCAGCTCAGAGTTCAAAGATCAGCTGCTGCACCTTAATACGTCTTT
>NW_005187875.1:102077-104347 GCF_000239375.1 Pundamilia nyererei
GGCTGACTAAATACTTTTTTGCCCCACTGTATATGTGTGGTAAATCTGTATCTGTTTCTACCTATTCGATAATCTAACACTCCAATTTCCCTGGTGTACTAGTAAACACATTCAGGTCAATTTGAAGTGAATATCCTGGAGTATTGCCTACTCACTAGTGGAGACAAATGGATCCACTAGAAATGAAAAGGACTAAAGCCCAATTTTTGCCTGAAGAGTCAGATAATCACTGAGTCGCATTTCTTCATAACCTTTAATGAAACAGCTTTACTGTGAGGCTAAAAAGCAACTTCTCCTAATGAATAGCCCACTAGTACTGAGTTCTGATTTCAATGAAGGAGTAAAGCAGAGGGAAAATGACACTGACAGAGAGAAGGGAAGAAGTGCTTAGAGAAGCACACAGGCAGAGAGTTAGAGGGAGACATTTAAAGATATTACATTATTATTATTGACCTTCTAAATGCTGGACAAAGGTTGGAAATATCATACATGTTTCAGTCAACATGGGGAAGACGAACATATCTGGCAGGAGATTAACTTACTGTCTCTTTGCCTCAGAAACTTCACTCTACAGTTTTTCAATCATTTGGCCTTTCTTTAAATCGCAATCCATTCAAAGAGTATAATATATACTGCTCAAAGAAATTAAAGGAACATTTGAAAAAATCTAATAATGAATATTTATACTAATATGGACTCTGTAATATGTTACGGGTGATGAAGATGCCATGTCGTTTGACGTAATTGAAAATTATCAGCGTACACACAAGGCCGATTCATTGCAGGACCCAAAATTGATTTAGGTCAAGTGAGCATGGGTGGTATCAATCCCTCCATCGTCCATGACCTCTTTGCACACCCTTGCCACATGAAGCAGGGCATCACTGTGCACCAGGGGGAACCGAATACCCACTGTACCAGCTCAGGGTCTGACAAAGTATTCAAGAATCCCAATTACTAATGGTAGTCAGGGTGATGTTGCCTAGTCTGTAGAGGTCTGTGCATCCCACCATCACCAAAAAGGTCATGCTGAACAATATTTGTCACGGTTTGCGGGGCAAGCCGTGTGGATTTGTAGTAAGGACCAAAAGGGCGGCAGTTCTGGTGCAGGTGAGTGTTTATTTATAATAGTGGGTCAATACAAACACCAAGGGTGGCAAAACATGAAACTAGAAACCTAAACTGGGTAAACTAATAAGACAAACCAGAAACGAAGATGCAGGGAGGTCCGGGGAAATACATACGGAGAGACGCAGGGAGACCGAGGGGAAACAACACAGACGAACCAGCAACTACTATGACAGAAGACACAATCACGAAGAGAAAACACAAAACGCTGGGTCAAAAGGACCCAGGATCATGACAATATTAAAGGCAGCATAAGATAAATGCTTTGTATCTTTTTAACAAACCAAAGCCAGGCATCCACCGTGTTTTTGAGGACAAGTAATCTTCCAGAAAAGTGAGTGGTGTAGTGGTGAAGAGTGGACAGGCAGGTACTTTTCTTCTTGCAGATACAAAATTTCCAAAGTGAATGGCTTTTGACGAACACTGTTTTTCTTTGAGCAGCAGGAACAGAGGAGAGTAACAAAGTTATTATAGTGTAAAAGCATATTTCAAAAGCCAGTGTACTGAAATGTGAAAGCTAAAAATAATTACTTATTCACTAATTAATTAACTCATTAATTAAATTATTTTATGTATGGAGATTTAAATCTTAATTAGGTTGCTAATCCAACCATAAAAAAAGATTTTAATGAGGCAAATAAGTTTGAAATGTGTATAACTAAAGTATAAAGAGAAAGAATTGCAGTACATCGCTCTCTCATTTTCTGTGCAGTCAGAAAGGAGAAAATTCAATTCTATTCAATTCAATTCAATTCATATAGCACCAAATCACAACAAAAGTCACCTCACGGCGTTTCATAGATACAGAGAAAAACCCAACAATCATATGACCCCCTATGAGCAAGCACTTAAGTGCTTGGTGACAGTGGGAAGGAACCAGGCTTAGGGAGGGGCGGCCATCTGCTGCAACCGGTTGGGGTGAGAGAAGGAAGACAAGATAAAAGATATGCTGTGGAAGAGAGACAGAGGTTAATAACAGATGTGATTCACTGCAGAGAGGTCTATTAACACATAGTGAGTGAGAAAGGTGACTGGAAAGGAAAAACTCAATGCATCATGGGAATCCCCGGCAGCCTACGTTTATTGCAGCACAACTAAGGGAGGATTCAGGGTCACCTGGTCCAGCCCTAACTATATGCTTT
>NW_005187875.1:104367-105850 GCF_000239375.1 Pundamilia nyererei
ACACCATTTTAATACTTATAACTACTATATAACATCATGGGGTCATTTAAAGAAAAAGTCATACTCTGTTTTTTCACTTATTTATTCGTTTTCTGTCACAAATTTCTTAGGGAAATGACAACAGGAATAGTGCACAGAGTGCTTTAACAGCACGATCCATTTTTGTGGGGGTTTTTTTTTTTTTTTTTCATTTTTGATTTTTGATTTTTAGCTTTTAGCAGGTGGTGTTGTGATGTCTGCCTTTTGTGACTGGGAGCTCTGCAGCAACCCCAGCACCTCTTCTTCCAGCGGCCGTGATCCACAGTAACAACTCTGAGTTCAGCTGCTGACCATCAACTAACTGTGCTGTTCCTCTGTGGAATTATTTTATGTCATAACAAACAAAACAGTAAAAAATAAATACAAAATCTGAGCAAATCCTTTAATTTTTTATGGATGTAATGATGGGGTAGACCTGAATTAGTATTAATAGTAATTCAGTGTCCAACCTCACATCCTCAGGTCAGTAGCTCACAGTTTAATGACCCATGTAAATTTTTATTGGATTGTGCAAAAAAGCTTTTATTGTTTAGTTCGTGTAATATTAAAGCAATTTAAATAATACAATATTTTATATTATTTTCTGAAAAAAAAAACGTTGCAAAAGCCTTGAAATAAATATGGTCTAGTACACCCTACGCCCCCCTTTAGACTCACCCCTGTTTGCTACAGGTATCACCTCCATTCAAAATAGGACAACTGTCATAAACTTATACACCAAGCTGTATAATTTAAACCTGCTAACAGACAAAGTTAACTGTTCATCTGCCTCTTTTAGTACAACTGCCAGAGGCTCACTATGATTTTTCTCTGTGTAAAACAAAACAGCAGAGGATGGAGCAGCTGCAAAATTACACTTTCTTCACATCTGATTTTGTTGATCAGGTACTTTGATGAAGCACTCCCCTGTTTCTCAATAAAGGTTTTAATTTTGATTACAGGAACAACACTGCTATTTTGGATGTTGGAAACAAGTTTTCTTTCACTCAGCCTGAGCTTTTCATCTCTTTAATGGCTTCGCCTTTTTGCTCTTCTCTGTGTGTAAACTGACTCCTCCTCTAACTGTGCCTGCATCATCATCACTGCTGCTACTGTGTTATCAGTGTTTTTGTTTAAAACTGAATGCTGTGTGGGCTTAATGTCATTTATCACAGCTACATAGCTGTGTGTAAAACAAAGCACTGAAGCCAAGAATTTGTGTGGAGAATTTTTTATATTATAACTGCTGCCCCAATAATAATTAATGATTAAACGCAGTGAGGTGTATAAACACATAGCAGCCTACACCTATAGCAGCATAACTAAGGGAGGATTCAGTGCTAGCTGAGCCAGCCCTAACTATATGCTTTAGGCAAGGCAAGGCAAGGCAAGGCAAATTTATTTGTATAGCACAATTCAACAACAAGGTGATTCAAAGTGCTTTACAGAGACATTAGAAACAAAA
>NW_005187875.1:105870-107546 GCF_000239375.1 Pundamilia nyererei
TATTTCTTCCAAACTGACCAGAAACATGCTTGTCAGACTCTCACAGCAAAGGATCAGACTCACTGTGCATGATGGCTCAGGCCAATGATGTCTGTTAGATCGTCAGTTGTTTAGTGCTTCTGTACAGTTAGGGTCACCGTCTCTATTTCAGAATAATTAATATGCGGAAAACACTAAAAGTTGATTGTCTTCCAATATTCTAGCATAATTAAAAAACTTTGACTCTGTAAGTACATATTGTTACAGTCCTGATTCCAATATAATTCTTCATAACTCCTGCTTTGAAATACTGAACTTTGAAATGTATCTGATGAAAGATCATTTACAGTGGCACTCTGTCAGGATAATTCTGACTGTAAGATCACTGTATTAATCTGAATCCTTCTGCAATGTGCTGTGAATGAATGCTGATGCAACTCACTGTGGGAAAGCTGTTAATAAAATGAATCTGTGACACATGCAACACATTCACAGAGGAAGAGGACACAAAGGGAGGACACGCAGAGGCTGTGTTAAAGTCAGAAATCCAAATCTTTATTAAAAAACAGGCGGCGGTTACAAACAGGAAGACAAGCAGTCCATCAAACAGTCTACAGGGTCAAACATACAGAGAATTCAAACAGCAGTAAAAAATAGTCTACAGGGTCAAACATACAGAGAATTCAAACAGCAGTAAAAAATAACTGGACACTGAAAAACTTAAAGCAATGTGAGACAAAATAAAAGGAAGCAGCACAGTATATTCACTGAATTATCATCAATTACAAAAGAGAAAAACGACGATTTCTAAGGATAATTTTCTTAAATGCAGTTATAGTGTGGCTGGTAAAGATGGAAACATACAGAATGTAAACTGTGTGAGTTTGGTGAACTTTGTTAGTAACAAATGAGGTAAAAAAAAAAAAGAGAGACAAAAGCTCAGTATTCATTAATAATTAGAAAGCATCTAAACATTCTGGTCATGGATTTTTACAGTCTTAGTTCCGCTCGCTGTTATCATGATCATGATCAATGGCGAGGTCCTGAGGTGGGTGGGGCTGTCTCTGGTGATGTCACCATGAAGGAAAAGCATCTGGCACGTATTGGTGAAACATCCCAGTACACTGGTGTAGTTTCCTCTCCAGCTGTTTGACATTTGACACTTGAGCATTAAGGGGAAGAAGAAGAAACAGTGTTAGGTCAGGTGACCACATGGTTTCTAAAGTAACTGACAGGAAGTAACCAGGCCATTAGAAATGGATGGATGTGTTTAGAGTTACTGGAGTTGGGTAACTCTACTTACCAAAAGCAGAAGCACACAGATGAACAAAGCTGCTGAATGTTGCAGGAACATGCTCATGTGTGGTGGTCATTCAGTGCTGCTCCGGCAGGTTAGACAGTCCAAGACTGATATCCTGCCCATCTGAGAGTTTGAAAACACACATGCAAAGATTTATTTTGTATTACAGTCAAAGTTGGATGTTCATTTTTGTCCTTTAAAAATGTTTGTGTATTTTAAAGCACTAACATTTAAGGATGACTTGGATTGTCTCCTTTAAAGGGGAGACAAGTGTGTCCACTGATCTACGTCACTTTACCTGGATGATGACTCCTCTCTCCCTCACTCAGAAACACTCCTAATAGCCTTCAGCTAATCCAAAACGCTGCAGCAAGAGTACTGACAGGGACTAGAAAGA
>NW_005187875.1:107566-108461 GCF_000239375.1 Pundamilia nyererei
ACTGACCCAGGGTCAGTGTAAAATACAATCCTAGCTGTGTGAACAAAGCCTGGCTCCTTTAATCCTGCATGACAAACCTCAGGATGCAGGTTATTATTACTCCTACCTGCTGGCACACCTGTCACACCTGAGAGTCAGCTAGAAACGTACAGTGACGTGGACATCATGCAAAGACTACCAGACTCTGTAATACTGCAAATGATCAGTGACTCAGGTTAACACTAAACTTTAAACGGCACCTCTGTGTCTCTGTGTGTGTGTACATCTAGGATTGAGTCAGGCTGCATTGACTATGGGACTTTAATGTGTTAAAAGCAGGTTGAAGACGGCTCAGAAACATTTGAAGATTAAAATTTAGCATTATGGCTGCTGGTGGTTTGTAAAGCCTCTACTCAGCTGTATTTTTGTTACTAATTTATGTTTGTTGTTGTTTAACACAGATTTCAGAAGAGCAAAGATGCTTAATAGTTTAACTAGATTTCATTTGTCAGTGGGGGACTGCTGAGTCACCTGAAGAACTCATTTCGTTCATTCTCCACATGATGTTCATTTACAGATATGTCTCTCAGGAACTGATTACTCCCAAAGGGTGAACTAGTGTGTTTCCATAGATTACCTCAGTATGAATGTACTTCTTAAATGAAGGCAAGTGTTTGTCCTTTTTTGTTCCTCAGGTACAGTACATGATATCAAGGGCAGGCGGTCAACACAGGGGGTAGACAAGAAGCAGACATACTTCCAAGAAGGAGCTGCAGTGAGGTCAGAGGTCAGAATCTGAAACAGCTCAGGTTTATATTTTAGGGGCTATAAAAAATCAAAATGTATTTATAAAGAAACCTTTAAATAATAGTCATAATTATGATTATTATAAGAAATGTCAAACATTTAAGTGGAT
>NW_005187875.1:108581-110101 GCF_000239375.1 Pundamilia nyererei
TATGTCCATTTTGTAAATAGCTGTAAATAGATTTGTCAAGTAGCGATCGTACGCTTTGTTCACTTTGTATATATCCTTCACTGCAGCAGCGTAGTAGGCGTGAGAAGCCATTTTTGTTGAATAAGTTTTCTCCTGTTTTTTCATTAGAAAGCTAGGTAAGTGAATTGTCTTTTGTTTGGTTTTTTTTTTCATTTTTGTGTAAGGAAGCGTAGGGACCACGAGGGAGTTTTGTTTGTTATTTTTGGCATTGCTCACTGCTGAAGTAAATAAATGGCTGCTTAGCACTTTAAAAGGTATCATTGTTGGTGTTCTTGCTTGGGTGGGGTGTGAATGGGCAAACTTCGTGTTGCGTTTAATTACTTGCCTAGACTAAAAACGTAACAATGGCATCTGATTTATTTTTTAACCATGATGGAGGTTAGATGCATAGCAATAATTAACAGTATCAATGATTATATATGCATCTTTATTTTTTTCTGCAGTGACAGAAAAACAAAAAAAACTCCCTCTCAGCTTGTTTGTCGCCAAAAATGGCCACCCCCTATTTATGTTTACAAAATGCTATAAAATTTATATATATTAAAACATTTTTCTACTTTCATTGACTTGATTTTTTTTAAATTAGCACCGGTCCTGGTCATGAAAACCAAAATATAATTCAAATTCAGAAATTATACCCTTTGCATACCAGTCAGATTACGTATTATTACTATGTTTTTTGGGGAAAATAGCAATAAAGTTCAAATTTTTCTCAGCATATGAATGATGAAACCTAATATATATTTTTAATCATTGCAGGTCAGTAACAGTAACAATGATTTATTTTTACTTTATTTTATTTTGGGGGGATGAATGGCCAAAAGGAAAATCACAAATAGTGTGTTAGTGGCCAGAAAGGCCATTTAATGACCAAATAACCACTGAAATGATCACTAAAATGATCAAAATGTATATTTTAGTGTGTGTGCTTCTGTTTGCATCCTCATTAGCAGCAAGATGTGGTAACCACACTAGAGTGGTTTTTGTACGCACACTTTCCACACCCGGTGCATGGGGCTGCTGTTCCAATCCTGGAGGTGCGCCTTTTGCACCTTCTTCTCATTTTGTTGGTGGGGTGTGGGTCACACTCTGGTTCAGACTACTGTATCTTGATATCAATGGCAGAAGTGGCTGAGAATCGGGTACTAGGCCGTTTTGCAGTTGTTGAGGTCACCAGCATGTGGCCCAGCTCTTCCAGGATCACTCTTCATTTGTAGGTTGTAGAGGACTCCCCCACTTCAGTGAAGTTGTTTCCTTTTTGTTGTTGTTGTTTCCAACGGGACAAAGGCATCGTATCCCAAGACATCCAGGAGATTGGAGAAAAGAGCCAGCAGCCATCAGTTAGTTTTCCTTCAACAACTCGAGGTGCCAACATCCTCTCTAGGTTATCAAAGCTGTATTTATGTTTTTTGTAGTCCAGGGCCCTGTGCTTCGTACGTCGCTTACTACATCCAAGATCAAATGAAACATCCAAGACCAAA
>NW_005187875.1:110121-112286 GCF_000239375.1 Pundamilia nyererei
GCAGTTCTCTCCTGGTGGTTGGTTGGGGGAACTCCCTAATCGCAGTGACTTTGGCATCTGCAGGGCGCACTTTTCCTAGACCAACTTGCTGGCCAAGGTAGAGGACACTGCCTCTAGCAAAATCACATTTGGCAAGGTTCAAAGTGAGAGATGCATTTTCTAGGCTTATGAAGACTTCTTTCAATGTAGCCATGTGGGTTGACCAGTCACTGCTATACACAGCGATGTCATCCAAGTAGGCTCTGCAGTTGGGGATGTTTCCCAACACTTTATTAACCAGTCTCTGAAATGTTGCAGCGGCATTGCACATGCCAAAAGGCATAACCATATACTGCAGAAAGTGGTCAGGAGTGACAAAAGTTGAAATGTCAGATGCTTGCTGTGTCAAAGGCACTTGCCAATACCGTTTTAACATATCGAGTTTAGTGATGTATTTTGCAGGCCCAATTTCATTAATGCAGTCATCGATAAGAGGTAAGGGATGTGCATCTGGTACAGTGACAGAGTTCACCTTTCGGAAGTCGGTACAGAATCTTGGGCTTCCATCTTTTTTTGTGTCTAAGAGACATGGTGAACTCCAAGAGCTGGAGCTTGGCACTGCAAATCCATTCTGAAGAATTCCTGTTTTATGATCTCCCTCTTTGCAGGACTAACCCGATAAGCGCGCTGTTTGATTGGTGTAGGGTTAGTCAGCACCATATCATGTTTTATGACAGTGGTTTGAGACGGGATATCACTGAACAGAGATGGGAATCCCGATATGAGTGTTATAATATCATTACTCTGTTCAGCAGGAAGGTGGGACAGGTATTGTGTTAGGGTCGACAATATCACAGAATTACCTAGTCGAGCACTTTGAGGCTCAGCACCCCGTAACACCAACCCATCTTCATCTGGAGTAATCTCCACCTTGGTCACCGAAGCCATCGGAAACGTAGCCACAGATGGTACAGCTGAAGGTTCACGAGAGTTGTACAGCTTCATCATGTTGACATGACACACCCGAGTGGGACGTCTGCGATCTGGGGTCTGAATAATGTAGTTAGTCTTGCTGAGTTTTCTCTCTACAACATAAGGACCAGAGAACCTAACGGAGAGAGAGGAGCCGGGCACCGGAAGGAGAAGGAGCACTCTGTCACCTGGCAGAAATGAACGGTCAACAGCCCGCTGATCAAAGTGTCTCTTCATTTTCGCTTGTGACGTGGCTAATACCTTCCTGGTTAAGGAATAAGCCCTCTTCAACCTGTCATTCAGTGTCTTGACGTACTCTGGAAGGCTTTTGGCGTTGTCAACCGGTGTAGCTAGCCTTTCTTTAAAAACCTTCAAAGGACCCCTCATCTCATGCCCAAACACAAGTTCACTGGGACTAAATCCCAGAGATTCTTGGGTTGCTTCCCGACAAGCAAATAAAACAAGTGGAACACTTTCATCCCAGTCCCGTTGGGAACTATAACAGTGTTTCCTTAACATAGACTTCAAAGTCTGATGAAACCTCTCTAGTGCCCCCTGACTTTCAGGATGGTAAGAACTCGAGGTTATGTGTTCAATGCCTAATGTTTTCAGGGTTTGGGCAAACACTCTAGACTTAAAGTTAGTGCCTTGGTATGTTTGCACAACCTTAGGCAGACCAAAGGTTGAAAAGAATCTCAACAGTGCTTTGACAACAATCTGAGCTGTTATTCTCCGTAGTGGGATTGCCTCGGGAAACCTGGTTGAAACGCACATGACAGTCAACAGAAACTGGTTTCCAGTTTTAGCTTTAGGTAGAGGCCCCACACAGTCAACAATCACTTTTTGAAATGGCTCCTCTACTACTGGGATAGGACAGAGAGGAGCTGGGGGGATTACTTGGTTTGGCTTGCCGGTCATTTGGCATACATGGCAAGTACGGCAGTATTGAACAACATCAGATTTCAGTCCGGGCCAGAAGAAATGTTTCAGAATTCTGGTGTATGTTTTATTAACCCCCAAATGTCCTGACCATGGATGGTCATGTGCTAAGGACAGTACCTGGGTACGATAAGCAGTAGGTACAACCACTTGATAAACTGCAGACCAGTCTGCGTCTTCCGAGACCTCACTTGTCCATCACGTAACACCACCGTCTCTCCACACCGTCACCATCTGTGAGCACAAACTGCTGCTCTGCTCTGCCAGCATGTAGG
>NW_005187875.1:112754-114015 GCF_000239375.1 Pundamilia nyererei
AATCCAGCTAACTTACTTAGCGAGGTACGAAGAACGGGCCCCTGGACTGCTTCTTGCTTCCAGGCTTCCTTTATTAAGTAAGTAAGTAAGTAAGTAAAACTTTATTTATATAGCACCTTTCAAGATAAAAATCACAAAGTGCTTCACAGAAGCTAAAACCTAAAAATAAAAATCAACTAAAAGCAAGTTTAAAAAGATGGATTTTTAGCTGTTTTTTAAAAGCGACCACTGAGTCCACAGATCTCAGGCTCAAAGGGAGAGAGTTCCACAATCTGGGGGCCACAGTTCCAAAAGCTTTGTCACCCATCTCATTATTCCCCATCTCTAACTGCTGATTCCCTGTGTGTTGTGCTCAAAAGAAGCACATTCCTCCGTTGCTTTGGCCATGGTAGTTTTGATGAAGGCAAAGACAGACAACAAAATCCTCTGTTGCAACTGGAGGAGCTGGGGTGGAAGCTCTGGGTTGTTTCCCCTGTGCCAGTTTTCATCTGAGGACTTCCTCTGCCAAGGTGACCGAAGTAAAGACATTGTCCTTCGAGCTCCTCTGTCAGTTGGAGTATGAACCCCTTTCCCTTTTTTACTTCATGAGAACTCCCAGTTTTGTCATCCAACATGCTGTGTATTGCTTTATTCTGGTTCAGGCTCACATTTCCTATTCATCTATAACCCTCCAATCCTCACACATTGGACTCCTATGTAGGTTTGTAAGGGTGCACAGCAGCTAAAAGATCTCCTTTGTTATAAAAAAAAAAGTCAAAAGTAGATCTCAGGCTGCTAATGCAGGGAACTGAATAAAGGGTGAGCCCTTGTTTGATACCAGCGGGTACTGGATTGTAAAGCAGTCTCTCTTCAGTAGTGGGACCCACATGGTTTTCCCTTCATGAGGGATCCACTCAGTCGCCGGCTCCTCAGTCTCAGAAAATGCTCCTACGTTCTTTTCCATCAGCTGCTTGGCCTCCACCTCCGTGCCCCCCAACCTCAGTCCCCATCAAAGAAAAGGATTCAGGCACTGGCTAGTACTCATCATCAGTGGTGATGCGGTCAGCCTCTTTGGAGATTGTCCCTTTGTCAGGGTTTAAGACATTTGTTCACAAGTAAGAGAAATAAGACACTGCAGACCGACTCAGAGAGTTTTAAAAACGTGCACACGGGTGAATGCCTCTGAGAAGACAGACACACCGAGTGCAGGCTTGTTTGCTTTATTTATAGTGAAAGTCAGTTACATAGTACTTCCTCTTTTAACTGAAAAGGGAGAGGTCAG
>NW_005187875.1:114035-115464 GCF_000239375.1 Pundamilia nyererei
GGGGCAGACAGGCTACCAGGTCAGTAACCCACGTCCATCAGCACAGACCCTCCCCTAGCCCCGCTGCACGCAGCCACGAGGAAACAGTCGCCCGAGAGCCAAAAGAGCCCCCAACCGGACATGATCGCTACCCCGGGTTGAGCCCCCGCAGTGTTTCAGAGCATTGTCAAAAAACGCTCACAAAAATTCCAAAAGTAAGATAAATCCCATTATGCCATATTGTGTTTTTTCAGCGATCGTGATTACATGATGTTTTGAGTGAAAACTGGGGAAAATTCTACTATAATATTGTTATTTTTACAATAAAATGTAATACAGCACTTCATAAAGAACATCATACCAAGAGTCAAACATGGTGGTGGTAGTGTAAAGGTCTGGGGCTCCTGCTTCAGGACCTGGACAGCTTGCTATAATTCATGGAACCATGATTCGTGGAGGAGACTGTCTGGTCATCAGTTTGCACTGCCACATATAGATTGTGCAGCAGGGCAATGACTACAAGCACACTAGCAAGTCTGCCTCTGACTGGCTCAAAAAAATGGTGTGCATTAACTCAGTATAATGAGTAACAGTTTTGACATTTATGAGCAGCACTCCAAAAACCATCATAACCAAAGAAACCAGGCTATTCCTCCTACTAGTGATTAGCTAGACAGAGTCCCTCTTCTCTTCATGGTGCATAATTTACTTATTGTTTTTTGGGGAGAGAGTTAGATGCCGCAGAGAGCATTCATTAACAGTTTCCATAGAAGTTTTACTACCTGCTAGCAAAGTGTAAAACTACTAGAAACTACTAGAATTTTACACTCTGTAAAACTTTTCAGTTATTTATTTGTAAAAAATGTTTGGAATCATGTCTGATTTTCATTCCACTTCTCACGTGTACACCACTTTGTATTGGTCTTTCACGTGGAATTCCAATAAAATTGATTCATGTTTGTGGCTGTAATGTGACAAAATGTGGAAAGTCCACTGTATATTGTTTTTTTTTCTTTCCTTTTTTGGTCCTCTCAAAGTACTCAATAATCTCTTTATGTGAATGAATTAAAAATCTGGCATTGTGATTCCCAATAAAAGGCAGATTAATTGTGTCAGGGGTTAAGACATTTGTTCACAACTAAGAGAAATAAGACACTGCAGACCGACTCAGAGAGTTTTAAAAACGTGCACACGGGTGAATGCCTCTGAGAAGACAGACACACCGAGCACAGGCTGCTTGCTTTATTTATAGGCCAAAATGGATTACATAGTACTTCCTCTTTTAACAGAAAGGGGAGAGTTTAGGCATTATCTCAGCTATCTAACCTCTGCACACAAACTAAAAATAAAAACATAGAAGTATATCACACTTATCTGACATCACACACACTGGGTTAAAGAATACATCTTATATCATGACTTGTCAAACATCTCAGACACTGAAGTAAGG
>NW_005187875.1:116589-117984 GCF_000239375.1 Pundamilia nyererei
GCTATCTTACAAGCTGTCGGTGTAGTAAGCAACACCTGGAAAGGACCCTCCCACCGTGGAGCACTCCAGTTTTTCCGCTGGAGGACTTTAATCAGAATCCAATCACCGGGGTTCAACCTGCAAGAGACTGGAGATAGATCACTCGGCAGTTGATTGCTTAGTATCACCTCTTTATTCTCAAACAGTTTTATCATCCATTCTGCCATCGTTATCTCTGCGGCAGATTTATTAGTTGGGATGCCATATGTTGGTATAAAATGATTGCACAAACATTTTGCTACTGAAATTGCATCTGTTTTTTTCACTGGGTATATTTCTGGCCATCTGGAAAATACATCTATTATCACAAGTGCATATTTGGAAGATTGTGATTCGTTTAGTTCTATAAAATCCATGTGGATAGTGTGAAATGGGTGCGGTGGTATAGGGAAACGACCTCGCTTGGGTCTTAAATTTCCCTGTGCATTGTGTTTTTGGCAAATCATGCATGTTCTGATAAACTCTTTTGCTGAACTTTCAAAATTTTTCATGTAGAATTGTTTATTAAGTATATTAATCATCCTTCCTTTTGACACATGAGTTTTTGAATGTGTCACTAAGGCGGCAGTTTTATGCAAAGATTTTTGGAAGAACTGGTTTGCCATTGCACATCATGAGATTGTCTTTTAATTCTGCTCCATCTTTCAACCAAGATTTTTGTTCACTTAGTGATGCTGTCTTCTGTGCATCTGCTAATATTTCTAATGGTATTAAATCTATGGTTTCTGTTGTTAAAACATCAATGTGTTTTTCTGCAGCTGCTTTGGCTGCTTTATCAGCAAAGTTATTTCCTTTAGTGATGTCTGTGTCATCCTTTTGATGAGCTGCACATTTGCATAGTGCTAGTTCCTTTGGCAACATTATCACTTCTAATAACTTTATTTTTTAGATTCAGAGCCATCTACAAAAACGCCTGTGAAGGTAGACTGTGGTATGCTGTATTTTTCATTATCAAAAGTAAATCCAAATAGATTCTGTGAATCTTGGTGTAGAGGAACAGAGAAAAATGCATTTGAAAGGTCAATCACAGAGAACCATTGTTCTTTTGGTATTACTTGATTTAAAATGGTATGTGGGTTAGTAACCACTGGAGGTATTTGCTCTGTTACCTTATTTATTGTTCTTAGGTCATGAACTAGGCGATATTTTCCAGTATTGGCCTTTTTTACTGGAAAAATTGGTGTATTACACGTGGCTTTATAGTTTTCACGAGAATACCTGCTTTCTGCATGTCTGCTATTACTGGCCTAATTCCTTCCTTTGCTTCTGCACTCAAAGGATATTGTGGTTTCACAGGCCTTCTGGCCCTGATGCTGACCTAACTATCAGAGTGTCATTGGAGAATTTCATTTTCAC
>NW_005187875.1:120575-122036 GCF_000239375.1 Pundamilia nyererei
GGGGAGAGTTTAGGCATTATCTCAGCTATCTAACCTCTGCACACAAACTAAAAATAAAAACATAGAAGTATATCACACTTATCTGACATCACACACACTGGGTTAAAGAATACATCTTATATCATGACTTGTCAAACATCTCAGACACTGAAGTAAGGAATGCATTATGTTCTCCTTAACAATAAGCTTGGTTATGTGAAAATATATGAACACTCAATTATAAGGCACACTTGATTATACTTGATTTCATAAAAATCCTCTCACAAATTGAATAGTATTGATAAGTAGATCCTTACGAACATGGTGAGGCAGTTTTGTTGATGTTTCTATGGAGACAAAACTTTAAATAGAAAGAAATGAACAATAAAAATGTATTAACTATGAGGATGAACCTTTCTCATATCAATACATACAACTTGAATAGTGTTTGATTTTTAATAAAAGCTTGATATCAGTCACTGAGAAGGACTCAACCTGATAAAGTGCTGAAAGATAAAGTTCAGCAAACAGAAACAAGTAAGGAGCTTATCAAACATTCAGCTAAGGAGCGGGGGACATAAGATCTTGTCATGCTGAAATAATTCGACTATCTCTGATGAGACACATTTGTGCAAATCTGGTTCTGAGGTGCATGTTTAGATCTAAATTGTGCTGAGGAGGGAGGCTGAAGAGAGTAATACCTTTGCATGTGTTAGCAGGCTGTATTGTGTGTTTGTGGTGTCCTTTACCTCTTTCTCATTGCCCACAATATGCAGGAGGGATATTTAAGATCAGCGTCTCCACCAGTTCTTTGCTAGTTCATCAGCTACCCTATGGTGGTAACAGGCCTCTTAGAAATTGCTTGTCTTTCTGTTTGTCTCATTTCAAGCAGCCTCACCATAACTTGATGCTACCCAACATTTATAATTTATAATACACATACTTCTATAATATAAATGCCCACATATTTAAACAAATACTTTAAACCAAACCTACATTGCACTAGCATTAACGGTTAAAAACAGTCCAAATTATTTTGTCCCCATTACAATGATCAGCGAAGCTGTTCTTCCAGGTGTAACAATAACACTTAACTCACTAATAACACACTAAGCCCAGAAACTCATCAGGACAATCAAACTGATGCTGTTAGGTAAAAAGATATAGAATAAATCAATGCCCTACATTGGCACATAGGGCAGTAACACAAGGCAGAGCAGCATCCTAATCCCTTCAGCTAAACAACCTGTAGGCTGGAGAGGAAATGGCATCTCACTAATTTAATTATTCTCACTATTTCAGAGGATCTTCATTTAGCCTGGAAAAAGAGTTCTGCTCTGTACAAAGACCCTCTGTGAAGCTAGGACAGCTTAGTATTCATCGCTGATTGAAGAAAATAAGAGAAACCCCAGGTTTCTTTTCAACACTAACTAGTAGGGGTGCAACAATACACAAAATTCACGGTTCGGTTCGATACTTTGG
>NW_005187875.1:122490-123711 GCF_000239375.1 Pundamilia nyererei
GGAGTAAATGTGCAGTCATATTCGTTGTGTTCCCACTAGTGCTGTCAGCGTTAATCTCGTTGAAATGACATTAACGCCACAACACGGCAAATCTCCGTTAACGAGCTACCGCGGATCGCCCCATGCGTGGGGCTGGACGGCCAACACGTTGGTTCGATATGGATACGAGTATCGTTGCACCCCTACTAACTAGTAATGACAAATGGATTTTTCACAAAATAATTTTTAACCACAAGAGACAGCTACTTTCAATACTACTACTACTGCCCCTCCCTTTCTTACCTCCCCATCCTCAGCTGCCTCCCTATTCCCACTCTACCACACCCACCCACACACGCAGGGCTTGGGATGCAGGTATGTCACCAGGGTGCAGCGGAGGCACTCCCCCTCTGTCCCCTTCTGGCCGCCTGTGCCTCAATTTTATTCTGCAACCTAGACATCAACATTACTCACACTCACATAACACATACATATAGGGCCTTGGGGGTGGGCACGTTTTACAGCATCCAGAGGATGGTATTCCAACCCACCTCTGACGCTGGTACCCTACCCTCAATTTTAAATGCATATAGACACTAAGGGTTTTCGGGAGGAGCCGCGCTGCTCTCTGATGTTTTAAATGCACTATAGAACAGCACACAGCAACACTACATATGAGCGGGCGTAGGGAGGTTTGGGGTCTTCACTCACCCCGGTTCTGTTAGCCGTAAGGGCTGGGGGGCTGGGAGGAGGTGCTGGCAGTCAGATTGAGGTCCGGGATGCGGGACCTCCCTGCTACTGCAGATAAGGAGGTGGTCCGCTTGCCTCCACCCCAGAGAGAAGGGTCTAGGTGCGGCTTGCCCCTCTGGGGGCGCGGGTACCTGGACCTGGGATATAGAGTATGTTTGGGGAGTGTGACTATCTGTGCAGTGTCTATTTGTGTCTGTCTACAGTGAGTGGGTGAGTGCCGAGTATTTGGTTATGTATATGGGGGTGGGAATGCACGTTTGTGTCCGCGTGTGCCTGTTCGTCTGTGTCTATATGTCAGGTTGTGTCTTAGACCCAACCTCTCTGGATACATCTCAGGTCCTCCTAAGTACGGAGGCCTATCTCCCCTCACCACACTCCCAGCAGAGCCCGCAGGAATGCCACTGCAACCCCCTCTGGCCTCTGCTCCGTAGCTGCTGGGTGACCTCTCGTTTGGGGCTCTACTCAGCTCTTCCCAGGAGCGTGGCACGGTTC
>NW_005187875.1:125331-127384 GCF_000239375.1 Pundamilia nyererei
GAACTTGCACAATCGGTGGCTGACTAAATACTTTTTTGCCCCACTGTACCTGCTTCATACCCTGGGGGATGGGGCTATGGCTCCCCACACTCGCTAGGAGATCATTACATGAAGAAAACTTTAGAATACAAGCATGCTGATCCACACGGGTGTGCACACGGGTGTACACACGGGTGTTCACAGAAGCGGACTACACCTTTCTCGGCTGCTGCCTCAAAGCACATTGTGCGCTGTCTATCTTGCGTGCTGCACAATAGCGTTTAATTTTTATTATCTACTAGGGATGGGTATTGATAAGATTTTCACAATTCTGATTCGATTTTCGATCCTGTTTAACGATTCGATTCTTTATCGATTCTCTTATCGATTCTTTTTTTAAAAAAAGGAGATCACTAAGGTTAAATAGCTTAGAACTTTGTTTTATATCTTCTCTTTGAACAAGATAGAAATTTAGGAGTAGCATGGGGTGTCACAGGGTCCCCGGGGAAAAAAATTGTAAATGTAAAATAATAAAATAAATATTCGTCTGTAGAAATAACAAAGTATAACATAAATTATTCTGTAGCAATTACACAAGAATATTCAGTAATGTCCCTGCCTACAATTAAACACATTCACTTACTGAAAATCGGGGCATCTGCTGTGGCAAATGGGTGCAAGCCTTTTACCACAAACTCAGTCACTGCTCGGTGACGTTTGTCTATCCTGGCCTGAAAGGAGATGCTACCGGTAGACTGCAGTGAGAACTGCCAGCATCTGAGCCAGCGAGACTCTGTCTCTCTCATCATGGTCACCTAAATGCACAGTAATGGCAGGTTTTGTAATAAGGCAGATCAGTTGAACAGTTCAACTGTTAGTTGATTATTTACCTGCCGCAATAACGGGAGAGGACGTGCAAACGTTACCGCTGCTGCTGGGTTGAGATTCACGAGTCCGGAGCGGAATTAAAAACACGACATTCATTTAAGGTTATTGTGTGTTTTGTGAGCAAATGCTTTTGCATATTCGTAGTGTTTCCTCCCTTAAATGAAATATCTACTTTGCAAGTATTGCAAGTTGCCCTGTTGTCATCCGTTCTCATAAAGTTCTAACCAAACTTTTGAGCGTTTTAGCCGCTTAGGCGCCATGTTTCCTGCCAGGTAAATGATGCTCCGCAACGTGGTGACGTCATTAGGGGCGACTGGAATCGATAAGGGAATCGTTTGCAAAAATGGCAAACAATGCCAAGGAATTGAAACAGTGGGAACCGGTTCTCAACAAGAACCGGTTTTCGATACCCATCCCTAGTATCTACTGTTATCTACTGCTAGCTAGTTTATTGTGATGGTGCTGTATTTATTATGTTGCTCTTTTTTTGTTTGCTTTCTCTTCTGTTTTTTTTCCTGGTGATCCAGGTGTTCTGTTTGTTTGTCTTTCTTTCTTCCCCCCTTTCTCACCGTCTCTTCTCCCTTCTGTTTTTCTTTCTCTCCCTCTCTTTCTTTCATTCTTTCTCCCTGTCCTATCCCCCAGTCATGTCTGTCCCGTTTGTAGCAACCAAAAATAAAATAAATACATAAGTATAATAAAGGTCAATCAAATGGACCAATATGGCAAGGCCATGATGATCCACTTGGTAAAATAAATCCGCTTGGCATCTTTCTTGGCCTTAAGACAACAATTCTGATGGCTGAAGATCCAAACGGGACACAAAAATAAATAAATAAAAAATACTACTGATCTTATTTAGACTCTTTATCACCGGTTGCTCTTTCTGAGTTAACTTCAATAACTCCTGTAAATCATCAACTAGACCCCATTCCTACAAAACTGCTCAGAAAAGTCTGCCATTAATTCCTGCTTCAATCTTAAATTTGATAAATCAATATTACGGCTCAATCTCTAACCCTTCTTTTATTTTAGAAAATACACAGAGTATATGTAAAACAGCTAACTGATCTAACTGGTATGGCAACAGCACCACCTACAACTGCAAAGCTCTCCAGCGAGTAGTGCGGTGCTCTGAACGGATAATTGGAGGTGAGCTTCCCTCCCTCCAAGACATCTACAGGAAGCG
>NW_005187875.1:127842-132029 GCF_000239375.1 Pundamilia nyererei
GTGAAGCTCGCACACAAGAATTTCACTCACATGTGCTGTACCAATGTACCTGCACATGTGATGTGACAATAAAAGTGATTTGATTTGATTTGATCCTCTGCAGAGAAAGGGTTTATTTGAAGAGTTTCAGTCAGGCTTCAGAGCTCATCACAGTACAGAACAAGTACTAGTGAAAGTTACAAATGATCTTCTTATGGCCTCTGACAGTGGCCTCATCTGTATGCTCATCTTGCTAGAGGAGCATTCGATACTGCTGACCGCAATACAGAGATTAGAACATGCTGTATGCATAGAAGTTAGTGTGCTCCAGTGGTTTGACTCATCTAATAGAGTCCAATTTATTCATGTAAATGGGGAGTTTTCTTCAAACACTAAGGTTAAATATGTATCGAGATACATAAAATCTTGTCATTTTTGACCAGGATCTGTCTATCAATGCATATATTAAAACAAATTTTAGGACTGCTTTCTTGCATTTGCACAATAACTCTGAAATAAGAAACATCCTGTTTTGATGCTGAAGAAGTAGTTCAGTTTTTTCAGTACTTATCCTACATACAATGTCTTGAATAACCTCATAATACCGTATCACCCCACTAGAGCTCTTCACTCTCAGACTGCAGGTTTACTTTTGGTTTCTTGGGTATTTAAAAGTAAAATGGGAGGCGGCGCTTTCAGTTTTCAGTTGCCTCTTCTGTGGAAGCAGCTCCCCAGTTTGTATTCTGGAGACAGACACTCTCTCTACTTTTAGGATTAGGCTTAAAACTTTCCTTTACACCACTTTGTATTTAATTGTTATTTTTAGTTATTATTAATTTCTGGCTCTCTTCCACAGTGTGTGCTTTGTATGCACAATTTCCTTCTCACTGTCGCCAAATGGTTACTCATGAGGAGTTGTCTGATTGCTGGTTTTTTTCTTCTATTATTGTAGGGTCCTTACCTTACAATATAAACCACTTAGAGGTCACAGTTGTTGTGATCTGGCACTATATAAATAGAAAGCTATTTTCCCATATACTTCTACAGAATAGGATGACAAGTCTTTCTTGAAACCACAGTTTTTTCCTGTCTGGTGGCCCTCAGATCAAAAGCAGAGTTAAGCATTGTCTTTTGCATTGGCTTTAATTGCTCTTAATGTTTACAATTGACATCTGAATATGATATACTGTGTTGTCTCTGAATTATTTCTTGAAAAAAAAAAGCTAGCACCAGCAAAGTTTGGAAGGTTCATGAAGCTGGGGTAGTTGACATATATTGACCTGCTACCCTGTGATTAACAACAGAGCTAGAGTTAAGCTAATACAATCATGTTAGCTTGAAGGAGCTTTCACTTTGTGTTCACAGCACTGTTGTTTTTGGACAGAGCTTGCTTGTGCCTTTGTGCAATGTTTTAAAGTAATCATTTTAATTGTTTTTGTTCTGGCTGACACATGAACTGAGATTAAAAGAGTTGTGATGCCTAATTGTGTGCAAAATTAGGCACGCTGAATCATTTCCCTTTTTTATCCACTCAGCAGATATTTCAAGAACTTGTGCAGAACATGTAAAGATCAGTAATTATATTGTGATTGCTAAATTTACTATAGTAATGTTCTATTGCATGTTATATCCAATAGTGCTTGGGGAGATTTTTATGATGATAATAACGACAGTGTTGGTTTCTTTTTGCGTAGGAGGATTTGTGTGTGTGTGTGTGTGTGTGTGTGTGTGTGTGTGTGTGTGTGTGTGTGTGTGTGTGTGTGTGAAATTGGTAAATGCAATCCTGACAATTAGTCATGACCCATGCTCACAGACGCACAGAGAGCAAGTCTTGCCTACAGCACAGAGGCCTGAAATGAGAAGACAGAAACCAAACCTTTCTTTAGTTCAAAGAGGTAAAGAGGAGACAACACACACACACACATACACACACACACACTTGAGGAAAGCAATTCATGGAAATCAGTTGGTCCCATTGCAAGAGGTTGCATCATGTTAAATGACTGAAGAAGAACATTGCTCCTCAGTAGACTATAAGCCTTGGTTTTCTTACATTTTAATATTTTAGTGAATTCAACTTAACTTTTCAGCCCCAGTTTTTGGAGACTCAGACAAAGACATTTTTAGCCTGTCTAAGGTGTTTGCATACAAGAGCATGCAAAATTAAATGATTAGCTTCTCAAGTGGCAGGATTTGCTGTGTTTTCTTGTAATTTCTTACTACAATAACAATAATTACAACACTAAACACAATTTACAAACAAGAGGTTTGGAAGTGTCTGCTGAGCTCTTGAGTAATTGTGATATTTTCTGAATCTTTTTCATGGCAAATAGTCATAATTCACCAAATCAGCATATTACATTTTCATTAGTTGCCCCTCTATACCAATAGTTAAAACTACACTCTAAAAAATATCCATGGTGTTTGTAGGTAGAACCTAACAAAAAAGCATTTTTCTACTTAAAAAAGTAAGTTGTCTACATGTACACGTTTCAGTGAGTTGACTAATCAATGTTAAAAGTCAGTGCAACACAAAAATTAAAAAACACCTCCTTAACTTAAATGTTTGAGTATATTGAACAAAATACTTTTGTCATCAATCAACAACAAAAAATATTAAGTTTGTGTAACATGTAAAAGTGAGTTTGAACATCCTTCGTGTTTGAACTGCCCATAACTGGACCATAACGAAAAAATAATTACAACTGCCATAAAAAAAGACAAAACGGAAAAAAAACAGGTTGGCACCACTACCTGGTAAGTTTCTTGTTTTATAGTCTTTTATAAATATGTACTAGTTACAGGAATTGACACTCTGTGTTATGCTAGTTGTTACTCTATAAAAGTATAAAAGAGCGTTTGTATTTTTTCCTGTTGTTAATGAAATCTGTCAATTAAATCTGTCACCCTGGTGGTTACTTTGGTTAGCCATAGGTGTGTATGAGATCATGCATACAGCAGAGGGTAACCCCGTAGCATATGTTCGTATCATCACAGGCGTAGCAGTTGTCTGCATTCTTATCACTTTGTGGGAGTAGAGGTGTGTTTCCCCTAGACTGTGTTCGGTGAGTTAACTAAGCATTGAATTTCAAAATAGATTAATTACAAGTTATATTTGTACACTTTAAATTTGATGGTTTTAATCATAGTTTAGCATAGTAAAGTTGCTAAAGTTAAAGTTGTTAGCTAGCTTTCTTTTAGCTAGCAAACGTTCCTCGCAATTGTCAATTTTTCCACTTATACTTAAAATTTGTCACTTGTCAGGGTGCATTTGGTTAGCTGATAGACCTTGCAGACAGCAGAGCATGTTCAATTTGAACCTGTATATGTTCAAATTAACCAGTCAGCAGCTGCCTGCATTTTTATCATGGTGTCAGAGTAAATTTGTGTTTCGACGGTCTTGGGTGAGGTAACTAATTACTGACAGAGTGTGAGTAAAAGTATTTCTATCAAATGTATTGATATTTTAAGCTCAAATGTGAAATATGCCTGAGGTTAAAGTTAGTTGACCTAGCAAGAAAAAACAAAATTGTGTGTGTGCACACAAGACTTGCTTTCGTTACCTTCTGTAATTGTAAGCATAATGTGAAGTGTGGGATTGTGGCATGTCAACAGTGGTCTTCAAATAATTAAAAAGAAAATTCTTTCACACATTTGGATATGACACAATTTTTCCAATTTTAAACTACAGTCTGTAGATTTATTTATTTATTTAGTTTTTGAATTTTGGATTCATCTTTTCAGTGTTTCATTGTAGTGTTTTAGAGAAGGTTTTATACTTAAAATAAATTGTTAACTCAAAAGCCTTGGTAAGCCTTTGTAGTCTTTTATAGAACTCAACAAAAACTGTTTGAAATAGTCTCCAAATCTAGGTTACATTTACTTTCACTCACCTTATCCTACTGCTAGCAAAGGGTCCATTGAAAGCAGGGCAGTATGTAACAGATTAAATTCAAGTTATAAAAATTAAATTGTTTATTTGTTAAAAACAAAAATTAAATCAATAATTAGCAAAACGCTAGTCCTATGAATGTAATATGTTTGACTTTTGGCCTAGTAAACTTTTTTTATTCTCCAGAGTTCGGTGGAAACAAGAAGAGAGGTCGCAATCCGTTGCCTGGTGGTGTATTTGAAAGAGAAAGAAGAGGATCTCTTCAGAGAACAACTGGTAGGTAAATCTCACATTGTTTTGTGTTATATTTTTAAAT
>NW_005187875.1:141586-146088 GCF_000239375.1 Pundamilia nyererei
AAATATTTAGCTTTTATTAAATAATTATTTGAATCTTTCGAACAAAGTTTTTATCTGATGTAAAATGTATAGAAATCATACATATACCAAAAAGACAGTGTACATCACTGTCACAACAGGGTTTGTTTTCATTCAAAGGCTTTATGGCTTTAATACCTGGTGGGCTGGTCTGTAGTGAAAATGCCCGATTTTTTGTCCCAGTCCAGACCTGCAGGTTAATACTGGCAGTGTCACCATGCCAGCTGACTGTATTTCATCATCAGCCAGTGTTGTTCTTGATCAATATTGCCAAAGTTTACCATAAGGCAGCATAGAAAGTATTTACTTGCTTTCAGGTTTTATTCAAATGTTAGTCTTTTCAGTTGTTTCTCCACTTTTTTCCTGTTTCAAAATCAAACACCAGTTTGAGAAGATTATCTTCTTTTTTTAATAGGCATTGGTTTTGCATTGGCATTGGCTAATTTGCCAATTGTATGTTAAAATGTTCGTATTTTAATATTAAAAAACGTTTTTGCCCAAAACATATGTGCACTCCATGTCAGTAAAAATACTATGCAAATATTGATGTCCTTGACTGCTGAATGAACACTGACTGATTGTATCTCTTGTACTTTATCAACGCAGTATCTAAAAGCTTTGCACCGTAATAGTTAAAATCTCATTCTAATAAGAGTTAAAAGCGCATTCGGTTATTAGGTTTATTGAATTATGGTTAACGGTTGGTAGAATTGTTTTTAACATTATCTGACAATTACATCTGCCACCCTTCTCCAAATCTGTGCCCCTACCTGGCCCCCCCAACAAAAATTTTCTAGACACGCCACTGAATAGGATATTTGTAAAAAAGGAAGTTAGATTAACTCAACTAATGTAATTTGTCAACTCAATATTACCAGAAATTCTAAATCAATATTAGGTTGCTTAAAATATAATTATGCTTTTACAGGTCAAAGTAAATCATGTTGGTTTGTTGAACCAGTTGAGTTAGCCAAACCTAAAAATTACTTGCTGGATTTACTTAATAATATGCAAAATTTGTAACTTAAAAAGCGGAGTGGAAATTGTTACCTCATTTTTTTTAAGTTGAGCCAACAAAACATTTTTTAGAGTGTAGCTCCAACTCATCAGCTTCGTGACTTTATACTGTACTGCTCAAATCAGTCAGTCCACCAATCAACCAATCAGTCAATCAAGAGAACACTTTAACTTTGATTTTGAATCCAAAAAGAATTTGGATTTTGGGTTCCACTTCACCATTTTACCTCGTTTTGTTCTTAACAAATTACATGATGTATGTGAGTAAGTTGAATAACTTCAACTTAAATATATCATTCGTCAAGGGTATGACTTTTGTTAGTGGACTTTTTTCAGAAGTTCTTATCACAATGGAAAAGAATGTAATCTTTTACATTACATTTTTTCTGTTATTATTATTCTGTTATTATTATTTTACTGCATCTGGTGTTTTACAGTTACAGCAATTATTGTAGTAAAAGCATGCCACCTGTGTAAAAATCACAATTTCAATTTCTTCAAAATATTTCTTAAAATGACAGCGTCAGCTATTAATTAGTTTGCTTTATTTAAAAAAAGGTATATCTTACAATAATTTCATGATGTTTGAGTTCATATTGAGGCATTAACAACAATATAAATGTATATGAGTGCACTAGAAACACCTTCTAGTATGCAGAAGGCATGAGTCAGGGTGTATAAAACAAGTTTTCCAGGAAAGCACTGAGGTAATTGTGAATTACTGTTCACTGTTCAAAAAAGTTTTAGCCATGGACACTACAATTCACCAAAAATACAATGATGAGTACACAACTAAAATTTAGCTAAAATATAAGATAAGATAAGATAAGATAAGACTTTATTGATCTCACAACGGGGACATTTTTGCGTCACCTCAGCTCAAGTACATATATATGAAGGAAATACAAAAATACAATTAAGTACAATCAATGAAAAAAAGTAAGATAATACACTATATACAATGGTAGCATACACAGTATGTGATTATGGATATAGTTGGAAATATGGAAATATGGAAGACATAAACTATATAGCTTGGAAGGTCATGGAAGGTCCATTATGCATGCAAATATCAAGTGTTTCCATATTTTGGAGTTGGAGGCTGGAGGTTACGCCAGGTGCTACAATATGAGGGAAAAAGCAGGGTACACTCGTGACAGGTCACAAGTCCATTAAAGAGACAACACACAATCATTCATATTCAAATTGACACTCATCATTCATAATTACTTGTTAACCTACATGCAGGCATTTGATCTGTTAGAGGGAGCTGGAGTACCAACTGCACCAAATATTACAGTACTTAAAACAATTAACTTTATCATTATCAACATTCTTGCAAACATTTGCTGAGTTGCCTGCTTTAACTTATAACCAGCAGAAAGCTAGCTCAAGTACAGAATCAGCTAGCTCAGGTACAAAGACTGGTCCAAGACACTAATGTTAATTCACTGTGCCAATCAAGTTTTGTAAAAAAAAAAGTTTAAATGTTTTTTTACATATTAAAAAAAATGTCAATTTTCTGGAGCAGTGGCTTACTGCTGTAGGTGTTGCTTTCTATTTTGTATTAATAGAGACTATGCCTATCCCTATTCTCTAATCTAATATCAAGCTTTCATAATGTTATGCAGTACACCCCTCCTGTGTGCATAATGTCTTGCTTCATCTAGTAACTGATAAAATGCCAATTCAGAAGCCCCCAAGGCATCTCTCTGATATTCTTTGGGGTTCAGGTTAGCTTACTGTATAAAAATACTCAAAGTCAGTAAGACCCTCAAGTTCTGTAAGGCAGCTTGGTTTGGGGATAGTGGTTTAAAGAGCCCTATCTCATTTCAAAGTCTTCACACACAGTTATTAAGAATAACATAATGTCACATTTGAACAGATACATTTAGGCACCAGTGGTAATCAAACTAAACAGCTAAAATAAAAACAAAGCACTAGTGTATTATTTGTGCTATGGTCTGAGAGGAACAATCTGTTTCTGAATGTGATTAAGACCAGTGAGATGGTAATATATCAGATCGTCTCCCCCTGTATTCCATCCACTGTCGAGCAGGTGTTGTACAGAGTGTTTTCTCCGAAAATAGCTCTATGTGAGTGGACCATTGCAGTAAATTTGTAGGCTTTAAAACAGAAGCTATGATCTTAAAGTGAACATAAAGCTCTACAGAGAGTGGAACTCCAGTAGTAGTAATTTTCTCACAACAAGCTATGCTTTTTACATACAATTCAGTATAGGATGTAGTACTCTCATATTACATATACATAGATATATGAAAGAGTTTACCCTCTTGAGGCATTGCCACTTGAAATAAGCTGAACTCTACTGCAGAGAAGTGACCTCGAATGAACTGAAGGGAACTCAACAAGAGAAAACATAGAATAATAGGAGCCCAGGTTCACTGTGGCGCACTGAGTCTTGATCCAAAGGCAGCTGACAGGTCTCTCGTTTGAAAAACAGCAGGAGGAGAAACAATTTCTCAATGGGAGTTTTTTTTTTTTTCATTTTGCATTCAACGACTGACACTCTAAAAAAGTTTTCCAAGACTATAAATGCAACACTTGTATGTCTGCTTGCTTGTAAAGTTACAGAGAAGTGTTTCTACGTAAAAATCTAATAATGGAATTTTTTAATTGAGTTCAGGCTGTATTGAAGAATTAAGGTTATCATAGAAATATTGGCTTTCAAGCTCATATCAAACTTTGTTTTTACCAGGTTGCTCCATTTATTTTTGCACATTTCAACAAATCATTGCACTTATATTATAATTTTCCAAGCAAGGTACAAAGAAATGAGGTGTGGCTTAAGACTCTGGTATTGTTCTATACATTACACGAAATAAATAATTGTTCCTTTACTAACTGCGATAAAATTACTGAATTAGGAGCTGTATAAACTATAATATAACTATATGAAAGATAAAATGTTTGTAAATTGAAATGATTCAGTTTTGAATTAACCAGGACACCTTTGCCCCCCAAAATTATCTTTTCAGACGAGTGGATAAAAAAACTGTCTTAATATAGCACATACCATGTTTTTTTTTCATGCATGAACTATTAGAATATACACAATTAAACTGATGTATGTAACTGTGAAAGTCATTATAGAGATGATACTCGTTTGATGTATTACTAGGCCAGAGTTACTATAAATTAAATTAAACGCATGAAATTAATGGAAGAAAATACAGAATGTCTCACAAAATGAAGTGAGGAATGTTCCGGTCATTGTTTCACACTGCTGTTACTTCTTTAACATTATGTATAAATGAACATGAATAACTCCGTAAGTCTGCTTTATTCCTCTGTGACTTCTTTTTAGCGTGGCATAATCAGGGTGAATATTTGTATGGTCACAACAACCCAATTAAACAAGTCGTCATGCTTCACTGAGTTAGAGCAGAGTACTTTCTGTCCCAACATGCTCACCCTGGGCAATATCTTTGTTACATAACCTTTTC
>NW_005187875.1:146951-159967 GCF_000239375.1 Pundamilia nyererei
GTCTGTCCCGTTTGTAGCAACTGAAAATAAAATGAATTCATAATTATAATAAAGGTCAATCAAATGGACCAATATGGCAAGGCCATGATGATCCACTTGGTAAAATAAATCTGCTTGGCATCTTTCTTGGCCTTAAGACAACAATTCTGATGGCTAAAGATCCAAACGAAAGAACCAAAAAAAAAAAAATAATAATAATAATAATAATAATTTATTGGGGAACTGTCGTCACCTCAAAAGGTTTCAAGATTTGACACAACTTTACTTGAGTGTTGCAGCTTATTAGTTACGTTGTTGCGGTTATTTCTGCAAACAGGCGTACAGGGTGTATCTAAAGATGAGACTTTTAAGACGTGTATCACTGACCACGATCAAGATCAAAAAAATGAAGGCCTTCCAGTGTGGCTGCGGCACAGGTGGGAGGGCAGGAGGTCACCAATTGGAAGGTCAGTGGTTTACTCCCTGGCTCCTCCAGTCATCTGCCCCTGATAAAACTATGTCAGTGTGTGCAAAAATGGTAGATAAAGCGCTTAAGTATAAAAAGCAAGCACTTGTATGAATACGTGTGTGATTGGTTGAATAAGGCCGGTAAAAAAAAACAAAAAAAAAAAAACGGTTTGAGTGCTCATTTAGAGAAGAAAAGCGCTAAATAAGTACCTGTTCATGTATGTTGGAAAACATTCCAATAAAAAGCAGCACATTACTTCTACATCTCTTTGATCAGAAAATTTCCAAAAGATTCCTGAGATTCCTTGGTATCAGCCCATGGTCAGGGCCACCACACCCTCTCTTACCTGGAGCTGATTGAGGCAATCTTGCTCTATCATGTGCAAGCCAATTTTAAAATGAACAACATGCCCAGCAGTGCTAACTGGGGCAGTTATTAAATAACTGAATGAAAACTCAGTTTCCTGCAAAGGAAAATATTATTTAAATAAGTGATAAGTGTGTGTTTCCTATAATTTAAGGATTTGATGGGGTTTTACTATTATAACTGTAATATACAGATGTCCCCACAATACAACTCATACAGAGTTAAATGGTGTTTATTATCTAAGATTTTAAAACTTCACAATTTGTTGAAAAAAATTAATAAAAATATTATTGGAGCATCTATAGAAGAAACAAATGGGATTGGTTAAAGAATCTCTAATCATAACTATACAAAAGGAACAATTACACATTTTTTATACTATCACATTCGACTATGACTAACTTCAGAGAAATCCTATATATGGTCCTATAGTAGATGCTGTAAGCCTATCTGGAGGTTATATAATCAATGGGATTTGCCATGGCTTTAAATTAAAAATGTTAGGTTCCAATTACTTGCATACAGGAAGTCTGGATTGGCTCTCCATTTAAAGGGTCTGAGTCTCTGCTCCTAAAGAGTAAATGGCCCGTATTTGTATAGCGCTTTACTAGTCCCTAAGGACCCCAAAGCGCTTTACACATTCAGTCATCCACCCATTCACACACAGGTGATGGCAGCTACATTGTAGCCACAGCCACCCTGGGGCGCACTGACAGAGGCAAGGCTGCCGAACACTGGCGCCACCGGGCCCTCTGACCACCACCAGTAGGCAACGGGTGAAGTGTCTTGCCCAAGGACACAACAACCGGCAACCTTCCGATTACAGGGCGAACTTCCAACTCTTGAGCCACGATCGCCCAGATAAAGATGAAAGATAAAGAGTATTATCCAAGTAGGAATTGTTAGAAATTTAACTTTGCAAGAAGACAAGCCAAACCCTAACTGGCTTTGTCTGGATTTCTACACTTCTTCCTATGATGCTGGATTTAACTAAGAAGCCCTTTTTGCTAATGGTCCTGTTGACTCAACTCACCATTCAAAACCAGTGCAACATTATGCTGTACTATTCAGAATAAACCAATACCTTTGCTCATTCGTTATACTTGTTAAAGCATACTAATGAACCTAAACATGATTGTCATTGGTAGTTACATATACTGCAAATCCCTGCAAGCACAGAACAGGGAACATACAAACACACAATTACCAATGTAATCCTTAAACACAGCTATTCTGACCCCTGTGTGCATGGCTCTACATGAAGGGACAGATTGCTTTTAGTATGTAGTACATATGTTTAGCTATGAATGATGAGTCAGATGTCAAAGCAAAGCTGAGGAAAAGGAATGTCATTTAAGTCATAGTAAATTCAACTGACCGCACTCTTCAAGCATCAGGAGATGCTAAAATGCTCTTAACTTGCACATTATATTACAACAGCAACCTGCTCTTCATTAACTGAACACACAGCTTTACCTCTGTAAATAAATAATTAGCTCACATTTAAAAAAGAACATTGATCCAGAACGTAAAGATTTTAACAAACATGGACTTCTGATATTTTACAGTGCCAGCAAGCTAACATCTGTCATCTGTTGGTTCCAACACAGTTACTGTGAAGCTGCATTTACTTCTATTCAATTCAATTCAATTTTATTTATATAGTGCCAAATCACAACATAAGTCGCCTCAAGGCGCTTCATAGATACAGAGAAAAACCCAACAATCATATGACCCCCTATGAGCAAGCACTTTGGCAACAGTGGGAAGGAAAAACTCCCTTTTAACAGGAAGAAACCTCCGGCAGAACCAGGCTCAGGGAGGGGCGGCCATCTGCTGCGACCGGTCGGGGTGAGAGAAGGAAGACAGGATAAAAGACATGCTGTGGAAGAGAGACAGAGGTTAATAACAGATATGATTCAATGCAGAGAGGTCTGTTAATACATAGTGAGTGAGAAAGGTGACTGGAAAGGAAAAACTCAATGCATCATGGGAATCCCCTGGCAGCCTACGTTTATTGCAGCACAACTAAGGGAGGATTCAGGGTCACCTGGTCCAGCCCTAACTATATGCTTTAGCAAAAAGGAAAGTTTTAAGCCTAATCTTAAAAGTAGAGATAGTGTCTGTCTCCCGAATCCAAACTGGAAGCTGGTTCCACAGAAGAGGGGCCTGAAAACTGAAGGCTCTCCCTCCCATTCTACTTTTAAATACTCTAGGAACAACAAGTAGGCCTGCAGAGAAAGAGCGAAGTGCTCTAATAGGGTGATATGGTACTACAAGGTCATTAAGATAAGATGGGGCCTGATTATGTAAGACCTTGTATGTGAGGAGCAGGATTTTGAATTCAATGTTCTACACATGTTAGTATGTAAATATAAAAAAGAAACAATTTCCCAGTACAGTAAAACTACAAATGTTTATACACAGCTTCCAGTTAAATGCTTATCTGTGGAATGAGCTCCATATTGGTGTGTGAATTTAAAAAAAAGGGAATAAAATAATTCTGATTATTTTTATTTCAGGGCCCACAGCTAACAACTCCCTATCTTTAGGTGTGACGCAACATAAAGCAGCTGTCATACAACATGTGGAATCCCCACCCCACTGCCAAAAAAACCCCTGTGTTTGAGCCTGTTTGGTTTGTAATGGCAGTGACAAGAGTTGACAAGCCCTTCTACTGAACAACATGGAAAAAGCAGGGCTGCTGCAAGCTGACATAAGTCAGTCACAGCACAAAGACATGCAAGAAAGCGAAGTACTGAAGAATCTCACACTCTCCAATGTTCATGTGCCGGTATATATATTTGTGGCTAACTGATCCTCATTTTCTTAGTCATCCAATGTATGTTTTCAGAGAAAACTCAGCTGCTCTGAAATCAGTACAATGTTGTTTTCACTGGGGTTGTCTGTGGCTCAGGTGTTAGAGATGGATCAATCCCCGGCTCCTCTAGTCTATGTGCCGAAGTATCCTTGGGCAAAATACCAAACCCCGAGTTGCCCCAGCAATATCTGTGTGAGTGTGTGTGTGAATGAATAAATAGAGGTAGGTATAGATACATATGGGTGTGTCATTAGGTGAATGAGACATATAATAGAAAGCGCTTTCAGTACTCAAATCGAGTAGAAAAGTGCTCTATAAGTACCATTGATTTTTATCACTATCTGTGTTGATCAGCTAATACTGCAGTCATATCCATCCTCTCCTTCCTTTCTTTCCCATATAAAACAGATTGCTATGTACATCTTTCATGCTCACTGACATACACACACACACACACACACACACACTGTGGGAGGCAAAATCCACACTGGGGAAAGCAGTCTGACAGAAGAGCTTGCTTTGCTTTGCTCTTTAGAAACCTGCAGATCACACTGCAACCTCACTCTGTATGGCTCTCCAGTAATCTCTGATTAACTGTATATGACAGTACATGTGAGGACTCCCGTCTCCATCCTTCCTCTATAACCTCTTCTGCAAAGAGCGAATACCCTAAAGCTTTTCACTAACAATCACAAGCTTGACTTCGAAAGAGCTCATTTAACAAAGAAAAAACAAAACAAACAAAAAATTAATAAATATGACATCTTCAGCTGTTAAGTAAACTGCAATATCACTCATGTGTGCACCTTGGATACCAACTAACAGTGATCATACTATAGTGCACAAGACCGTCTCATTCTGTCTAAAATAATAAGAAATAAGATGCCATGCATCATAAACAATAAGTAAGAGACAAGTGTATACTTACATTATACTGTACAATATAATGCATCGCTACAATGACAACAAAGTTGGCTTGGACATAACTACACCATTTTAAACAGCATTGCTTACTTTGTTGGGTTTTAGCTCACTGTAGCTAGCTATGATCTATTAATCATTGAAATCAGTACAATTCATAGGTTTCAGTAGTCAGTTGCAAGCTAGCCATCAAGCTTTTCAGATGTGACTTACCGTAGTTACAGTGAAATAATTTAGGGTTAGTTTGCAGTGATTAGTCAGTTAATTTGTCATAAGGAATTTAAATCAATGAGCTTAGCTTATCCATTTCTGACAATGGTTCATAATACGGTGACCATAAAGTCATAAATATCAGTATTCATTTTGCTATCCTTTTGTTGAGCTTTTAATGGAGTGTGTGTTGGGAGCTGAGTTTTGGTGATTAGCGGAATGCTAGTTTTATTTAACTTATTTGATCGTCACACTGTCATTAGCGCCACATCATCTATACTAAATTTAAAAATATCTTGAAAGTCACATTGCCACAAAGCAAGACACGCTGACACGTGTCTTGCTTTGTGACTCAACTGCAGTTTCTGATTGGGAAACTCCTTTAAATACAAACAATATCCTTTAAATATTAAAAAGAAAACAATAAAAAGAAAAAGAAACACTAGTGCTGTGATTTAGCAAAGAGGTGCAGTGTCAGCTTTTGGAACAAAAGGTGTGGACAAAGACAATGTGGTGGTTACACTTACTCTATACAATCATGTCAAAAAATGAAGACCCTTTATGAAAGTCTGAGTGTTTTTTTAACATATAATATTTGGACATATATTGGTCCGTCCTTTATCACCGTAGTTACGTTCTAAAAATAACCCGCGATAGTAGAGGGCATGACAGTAGACAACTTTATTTTTTACAATTATTATAGATGTTTTAAGGCTGTAAAACCTCTCATTACACACTTTATACACTTTTCTCAGACAGGCATGAACATTTTCACACTTTTCTCTCTTGTTTAAACACTCTCAATGTTCGAACCTTCGTAGGAAAATAAGTCCAGTATTATAGATTGAAACCAAAGGCACCCGCGGTTGCCTTTGATGGTGCAAAACGTTTCATCGACATTATTGTATTTGTTGAGGAGAAGACTTGCAAACATAAGAGTCCTTCAAGGCCATTTGACAAACTCCAGGACAAGCATGTGTCATTTACTGGGGTCTGGCTTTCATCTGACCACTCTCCCATGCAGCCCTGATTGGTGGAGTGTTGCAGAACTGGATGTTGTTCTCGAAGGTTCTCTTCTCACCACAGAGCAATGCTGGAGTTCTCTCAGAGTGACCATCGGGTTCTCAGTGACCTCCCTTACTAAGGCCTGTGTCCTGGTAGTTCCAAATGTCTTCTGTTTGTGGATGATAGATGCCACTTTAGATGATAGATGCTCATTGCTATCTTCAGTGCTGCAGAAACTTTTTTATACCCTTCCTCAGATCTTTATATAGTTAGGTGTATGTGTTAGGGTGCCTTTTTTTCAGATCCCCAATTCTATTTAATTTGGCTGGACTGCATTCAGCTGTTTCTTTTAGGTATTTGTTAGCTTTCACTTAGCATGCACACACTGTGTTTTGGTTTTCCCAGATAATTGCACAATATGCAAAATGTTACTAGAAGGGCCTGTTTCTTTGCTAAGCACTGAATAGGCCTGCAACATAAAGCATTCATTGCAATTAATAAAGGGTAAGGCATTAATTGGTTTTTACTCTGACAGTACAGTAGGCACTATTATTGCAACAGACACTAAATGGTATTGTTATGACGACCACTAATTGGTAATGTTGTGACACATGAGAGAAAGATAGCACCTGTTCTCATTCTGCAGAGAACAGTCCAAGGCGGTTGCTAAGAAACAGATCCATGACTGTATGTCTATGTGTGTATGAAAGAGAAACACAAATGGTGTGAATGTGTGTGTGCATGGAATTGGGAGGGGTGATTGTAGTAGTTATAGATATATTGTTTGGCTAACACAATGAAAAACAACAACTGTCATTGTTATATCAATTATAGCAACATCCACTATCTGACAGCAGTTACCTGGATTTTATAGGTCAGAACCTGTAAGGTACACAGGCTTGCAGCTATACGTGTATTATTGTAGGGTCTTTTAATATTACAATATAAAGGGCCCCAAGGCAGCGGTTGTTGTGATGTTGCACTATAGAACTAAAACTAAACTGAACTGAACACTATTCTTGCAATGATGTCCTCCAACAGGACAGTGCTCAATGAAAACAAAAGGAGGATGAAGAAAAGTTGATCTGAACTGCAGACTCCCACAGGACCTAAAGGATCCCCTGCCAACAACCCAGTGCTGCCCATGCCCTTATGGGGCATGGGCAGCACCTAAGGGATGACCCATAGAGAACAGCAGGTGATTTTAATGTTATGGCTGACTCAATTTTTATATTAAAATTATATTATATTAATATTTTATATTAATGCTACACTTATAAATATTGTATATTGCATGTTTATTGACAAACACCATAACAAATCTGCAGCTCTGTGAGATGTTTGGGTATGAGTTTGGTGAGTATGTCAGTGCTGACTGATGTTGAAATGCTCAGCTGATGACCCGGTGCAAAAAAATGCTTTTGCCCTCTAAAGTTTCTGTTGTCATAAGAAACATATGGTGAGTAAATGTTTGTATAACTCATTCATTTGGATTCTTGAGGTAGGAGCATGATGACTCAAAAGTGTCCAAACATAAGGAGTTGTAGCCAATCACTGTCTACAAGAATATCAACTAACATCCCAAGAGCAGCCCAACAATGTCTTTTTGGTCACAGACTTCTCATTTTTTACTGTGTTTATGCTGTTGGGTCAGTCTGAGAAATCACAAGCTGCTTGGTTGAGGTTATTGAAATTATAGTCCTGCAACAGTCTTTTACTTGGTAATATTTATCAGATAATTAATGCCTCTGTACTGAAATAAGTAGTTAATTTTATTTTTTAAGCAATTTATTTATTGGTGGTACCTTAATAGCGTTTTGTCCAAACTTGTGCTTCACATAACATAATGATGGCCAAAAGTTGTGACTGAGTCTTCAAAATGCAGAGATCAAAAGCAACAGGCAATGTGACTTTTACTTTGTCCATTTTTTCAATAGAGTCGATGATTAAACTCAGAGCTTAGTGAATTCTACTTTGAGTCACTGCTAGAGCTGGGCGATATAAGATTTTTTCATATCACGATATGTTTTTTTTTTTTTCATTTCAGGCGATAACGATATCTATCACGATATAAGCCAAATAACTATATTTGTAAGATTTAAATGTGCCGTTGCTCACAAGTAAAATGTGAAATAATCAGCAGCTTGTTTTGTTTTTATTTAAATATTTATTTCCCATAATAAGTTCAACAGGGTAGATGTACTTAAGGAACATGAGACTTTTTCAGATAAATAAAGGCAAATATTGCAAACTGAGAACTAAAAGGAAATTCTCAATCTCTCCTTGTTGTATAGCTTAGCTTTTCAAACAGTTTTAACAGGTACTTTAGTCTGACAAAAGCCGAATGACGAATTAGCGCTTCCAGTCAGAGACTGAGGCTACGTCCACACGTACACGGGTATTTTTGAAAACGGAGATTTTCCGTTTTCGTTTTAAAAAATAATCCCAACCACACATAAAGGCAGAAATGAAGGAAAACGCTGCTATGAACATGCCAAAGCAGCAGGTGGAGCTAGATTCCTAACCGTGCAGAAATGTTGGCCAATCAGAAGTCTAGAAGCCTCGGTGGAAAAAAGTAAAGAAAGCTGGGGCATAGAAGCAGAATCGAGTCGTATGTGTGGAAGGACAGTAACTGTGTGTGTATATGTAAGCATTTAAACACTGCAGAGAGTAGAATTAACAGTAACAGTATTGTAGAAATTCATTTCACCGAAACAATAACGTGGTGCACAGTGTGACGCATGCACCAGTTTATTGTATTTCCAGACTTGCTTTCGGCACAATTTACAGTGCACGCTACTCTGTTTGTTGTCAGACTTGAAATAGCCGAAATACCTTCACACTACAGAACTTCTATGGCTCTTCCGTTCGACAATCTCCGGCATTGGAACCATCATCTGTTTTCTCTTCGGTAACCTTCGGTCACGCTCGGTTGATTTTTCTAGTCGGCACACTCATTTCCTCCATTACCCGGGCAGTAAGGTGGCTGGCTGCTTCCCAAACAAATACACATGTGCGGCTTGGCACTTGTGCTGTACGTAACAAGTCACGCGACGTGACGCTGCGGCTGTGATTGGTTCGGCTCTGCGCTACTTAATTTGGATTGGCTGACCTTTTTTTTTTTTTAAGAGGACAAGAGCGGCAAGGTCTATCGCGATACTTTAATTTCTCTATCGAGTAAAAGTTATATCACGATACATATCATTATCGTTCTATCGCCCAGCTCTAGTCATTGCTTTAGCTTAAGGTAAAAAGTGGTATTACACAAAATTATATAGAAAGTTTGCACAAAAAGTCATGGCAGCTGTTTATTCATTCTGTCAGTAGTTTTTGTCATTATAATCTTTTAAAATACTTTTTTTAATCTGGGGAATTAACAATAACTAACTTTAAAGAGGGTTGTTAATGGGAGATCTTTTTATGCACAAAAAACTACACATCAACATAACTGGGCTGCAAAGACACAAGATGAGAGAAGGGTTCAAAAGATAAGACAAATCACTAACACAACCATGACACATTTTTGATACTCAGTAGATGGAGAGTGATGATAAAAGTGAATTATAAGTTCTATCACAACATGTGTAGATCTCCAAATACCTCAGTGGCTTTAAAGTATGTCCTTGATTATTCACCATCATCTGCAGGAGAAAAAGTACTGGACTCGATAGTGAAGTTATTGTATATAGCATTCAGAGAGATGAGGGCAATTCATGATGATGGAGCACAGGAAATAAGGTGCATCACTGGTGGATTTTGCCAAGTGTGATCAATGATGTACATCACATTGTGTATCCCAAACAATTAAGCAAACATTATTCCCCAACAACCTCAAGCCAAAGAAATGATATGCTTGCACTGTTCCCTTTAGTGTAATGAAAAACCGATCAGCTGTGTCTCAAAGTCTGTGCTTAACTTTACTAAGTTATAAATATGCCTTTTGACCAATCAGCATAATCTGAATGTGCCCAAAGAGAGCCATGACAGGCATTACTCTGTGGACTTTTGCCTACTTTAGATCGGTAAGCATCATGAGATACTAAGGGTTATTATGCATGACAGAAAGACAGATGGAGCCAACCCACCATGCCTCCACCCATTTGATCAAGGCAGACAATATCTCAGACACTCAACTCGGCCATTACTCCCCCCACTGACTCTTAAGTAACTTTCACACACACACTCAAGCTCCCAAGACGAAAATGGCTAATGTCTGCTAAGCCTCATAGTAATGTGGAGCCACAGTGTGGCAGTAAATAGAAAATGTCTGTGACAGGCACAGCTGAAGGATTAGAGGATATGCCTCACTGCACTCTTGCTACCTGTGTAGCAAGAACCACTTTCTAGTCATGGACCACTTGTGGCCCCAAGGTTGCACAGACAAGTAAAAGTAAAATGTTTAAAAAATCTTGAGCAGTAGTTTTTTTAGTCAACTGTTGAAGGTGCATTCCCTTCTCTCTGCTCTTGAACTCAAATATTACTGTGGCTAAAACATGTACCAGGATGAATTTCAATTATATTCTTTTGACTCTTCTTTTTTGTCTGTACCTAAAACCTATGATGAAGGCCTGTAGAGAAACATCTCCCCAAAAACATGGGGCATCTTTCTTTGCCTTTAGACAATAATTCTGATGGCAAAAGAACCAAATGGGACAGGCGAAAAAAACAAAAAGCAAAACATGGAACAGCTTCTCCAGGAAACCAACACAGACTAATCTGCATCAGAACATTAGTGGGGCTGAGGACTCTGATCGGTACACGTGCAGAACACAAACACACCAAGTAATGTAAATTATTTAACTTAAATGATAATATGTTTGTTATCATTTAAAACAAACAGGTTCGTCCAATGGAGAAAGCACTCAAAGCACAAGCTTCTAAAGCTTACAAAAACTTCACTGTACAAGTCTAGGTGTTAATACCATGTTTTTTGACTTTTTCATTAATGTTTTATTACAAAGTGAATAACTAACAAGACAAAGTAGTAAATACAGTAGAGACAAATGGAATATTGCTGTTGTCACTACTTATACGTGCAAAATTTATGGATTGCTGAGAGGAAAATTGTTATGCTCCAAATATACTACACTAAGACCAGACTTTTTTATTGCAACCCAATCGTTTGTCAGTAGTCAGATGGTGTTTTTCGTACAGGAATGAAGAAGGGAAATTTAAATGCTGGCAACCTGGAATAAGTGTTTGCATCTTTCCAACAATTTTAAGAAAGAGATGTTCCCCCACTTCTTCAAATACCTCCAGGTCAGACATTACATCACATTTGGCTAATTTGGAAAATTCTGGGCGATACAAATTGGATTGGTGTCTAAACTATCTTGTTCGGTCTAAAAATACAATTTCTTAAGTGTAAGAAAAGAACAATGCTTTACTACTTTTTCCATCTATTTGAGGCAGCTCATTATACTAAATGCTATTAAACTATTTGAATTTCGACCACCAGCATAATAGACAAAACTAGAAAGCGAAAAGTTCGGAAGAAATTTTAAGTGTGCCTATGCTGCTGCTAATCAGTGTAGTTTGCCATTCATACGGCTACAGAGAGCAAAACTCAGCAGAGCAGCCATTCTCCACCATGAACTATGGTAAAAACAAACACCGCTCACGCCTCACAGATGACAGCTTACAGTTTTGTGTAAAGATGAGGTGACTTCGTACAGCCCCGATTTGCAGACGCTGTGCACAGAGGTTCGTGAGCAGCAGACCACTTTTCACACATGGTTGGTGTACCCACACAGCTGGCTGTAGCTTTTCAACTCACAGCCCAACACACGCCCAAAAAAGAGCCGAGAGAGCACAGACTTTACGCCCGTAGGTCCACCTCCCCTGCAACAGCACTGCAGACCACGCCCCGCCACACACATCAAACACGTAAAATAAATATTTATGCACTTTTGGATTCACTTTTTGTTTTTTGTTTTTTTTACACAGTGTTCTGAATGATTAGCAATGGTCTACAGTAGGGCTGCACGATTTTGCATAAAATGAGAATCAAGATTTTTTGGCTTAGAATTGAGATCACGATTCTCTCACGATTTTCTTTTCCAATATAAATATTTATTGCACTTATTAACTGCACATCAACGTCGTAACAGTTGAGACTGAACATAAACAATAAATAAACATAAAAACAACAAATGTCTCACATTTTTTCGTTGCCGCAAAATGTTGTACTGCTTGAAATTCCGTCTCCACCGTTGCTCGACACTGCGTGTATAGAGCAGGTAGTGCAACAATAGAAAAATAGTTCCGAGACGGCACTGTGTAGCTTTTGTCTAGGGTGTTGATCATTCTCCTAAATCCCTCGTTTTGCACAGTGTTGATGAGAGCCATATCTTTGGTCAGGTGATAAGTAATAGCCTCCGTAATTTCTTTGTGCCTACGGGAGTTCGACAGGTATAGGGAAGCGCTGTATAAGGTTCGCGTTATTGATATTTGGGTGGTTGACCGGGACGGATTTTCTCCTGTCACTTTCTCGTCATCCCTGACGTGCTCTCCGTTGTTTTTTCCCTGCTAATTTTAGCATCACACGGTACAGCTTCTGTATCACGTGGTATAAGGCTCCGCCCTTGTCATTTGTTGAGCAGGAAGAGTGAGCGCGCTTGTTTTGATGCAGATTACGTCCCGGATCAAAATGCGGTACAATTGTCGTCTTTTCTTTTTTTTTAATCGTTGTCATTTGGAAATGAGATCGCACATAAGTATGAATCAAGATCGCGATTTTCTAACGATTAATCGTGCAGCCCTAGTCCACAGCCAATCTTGTGTATTGTTATACAAACTTTGGTTGTAAGATTCAGATAACTATTTAATAAAAGCTAAATATTTTATATGAGAGTAAGAAAGAAAAGTATATCTTTGTGTACCCCTTTCCCTGTTAATGCCCTACCTGGCCCCCTGGCAAAAACTTTGCTAGATCCGCCCCTGCACAGTTACCAGCTGTCGGCTACTGTGATGGCCAAACCCGTGGCCACACTCTAAAGTCGGTAACTTTTGTATTTTCATTCTTCATTTGAACATAGTAATACATTTTAGTTGCCAATAACTTCATTGATTGGTTTGGATACATTTGTTCTATTTGTAAGCGCGCACATTTAGTTTACTTATGTATTCATACTACTTCATTTCTTTGCTTTCTGACTAACCTTTGTCTTTTTATTTCTTACCTGCCATCATCACTGGGAGTTGCTGGTCAAAAGATGGTAGCCAGGGTTTGAAACCATTAAATAC